>NC_053025.1:448511179-448719016 GCF_003073215.2 Triticum urartu | reverse complement strand
CTTCAATTGGTGTAGGTGCCACAGGAACAACTTCCTGTGCCCTGCCACACACTAGTTGAAGAGACGGTTCAACAACCTCATCAAGTCTCCACCATCCTCCCACTCAATTCTTTCGAGAGAAACTTTTCCTCGAGAAAGGACCCGATTCTAGAAACAATCCCTTATTGCTTTCGGATCTGAGACAGGAGGTATACCCAACTGTTTTGGGTGTCCTATGAAGATGCATTTATCTGCTTTGGCTTCGAGCTTATCAGCCTGAAACTTTTTCACATAAGCGTCGCAGCCCCAAACTTTTAAGTAATGACAGCTTAGGTTTCTCTAAACCATAGTTCATACGGTGTCATCTCATCAGAGTTACGTGGTGCCCTATTTAAAGTGAATGTGGTTGTCTCTAATGCCTAACCCATAAATTATTGTGGTAATTCGATAAGAGACATCATGGTATGCATCATATCCAATAGGGTGCAGTTATGATGTTCGGACACACCATCACACTATGGTGTTCCAGGCTATATTAGTTGTGAAACAATTTCCACAATGTATTAATTCTGTGCCAAACTCGTAATTCAGATATTCATCTCTATGATCATATCATAGATCTTTTATCCTCTTGTCACGATGATCTTTCAACTTCACCCTGAAATTACTTGAACCTTTCAATAATTCAGACTCGTGATTCATCAAGTAAATATACTCAACATCTACTCAAATCATCTGTGAAGTAAGAACATAACGATATCCACTACACGCCTCAGCACTCATTGGACTGCACACATCAAAATGTATTACTTCCAACAAGTTGCTTTCTAGTTCCATTTTACTGAAACCGAGGCTTTCAGTCATCTTGCCCATGTGGTATGATTTGCATGTCTCAAGTGATTCAAAATCAAGTGAGTCCAAACGGTCCACTTGCATGGAGTTTCTTCATGCATATACACCAATAGACATGGTTCACATGTCTCAAACTTTTCAAAAACGAGTGAGCCCAAAGATCCATCAACATGGAGCTTCTTCATGCGTTTTATACCGATATGACTTACGTGGCAGTGCCACAAGTAGGTGGTACTATCATTACTATCTTTTGGCATGAACATGTGTATCACTACGATCGAGATTCAATAAACCATTCATTTTAGGCGTAAGACCATTGAAGGTATTATTCAAATAAACAGAGTAACCATTATTCTCCTTAAATGAATAACCGTATTGCGATAGACATAATCCAATCATGTCTATGCTCAACGCAAACACCAAATAACAATTATTTAGGTTTAACACCAATATCGATGGTAGAGGGAGCGTGCGATGCTTGATCATATCAACATTGGAAACACTTCCAACACATATCGTCAGCTCACCTTTAGCTAGTCTCCGTTTATTCCGTAGCTTTTATTTCGAGTTACTAACACTTAGCAACCGAACCGGTATCTAATACCCTGGTGCTACCAGGAGTACTAGTAAAGTACACATCAACACAATGTATATCCAATATACTTCTATCGACCTTGCCAGCCTTCTAATCTACCAAGTATCTAGGGTAATTCTACTCCAGTGGCCGTTCCCCTTATTACAGAAGCACTTAGTCTCGGGTTTGGGTTCAACCTTGGGTTTCTTCACTAGAGCAGCAGCTGAATTGCCGTTTCATGAAGTATCCCTTCTTGCCCTTGCCCATCTTGAAACTAGTGGTTTCACCAACCATCAACAATTGATGCTCCTTCTTGATTTCTACTTTTGTGGTGTCAAACATCACGAATATCTCAAAGATCATCATATATGTCCTCGATATGTTATAGTTCATCACGAAGCTCTAGCAGCTTGGTGGTAATGACTTCGGAGAACTATCACTATTTCATCTGGAAGATCAACTCCCACTCGATTCAAGCGATTGTTGTACTCATACAATCTGAGCACATGCTCAACGATTGAGCTTTTCTCCTTAGTTTGCAGGCTTAGGAAACTTGTCAGAGGTCTCATACCTCTTGACGTGGGCACTAATCTGAAATCCCAATTTCAGTCCTCGAAACATCTCATATGTTCCGCGACGTTTCGAAATCGTCTATGGTGCCTCAACTCTAAACCGTATAACTGAACTATCATGTAGTTATCAAAATGTGTATGTCAGATGTTCGCAACATCCACAGATGACGTTCGAGGTTCAGCACACTGAGCGGTGCATAAAGGACATAAGCCTTTTATGAAGCAATGAGGACAATCCTCAGTTTACGGACCTAGTCCGCATAATTGCTACTATCAACTTTCAACTAAATTTTCTCTAGGAACATAACTAAACAGTAGAACTATAGCATGAGCTACGACATAATTTGCAAAATCCTTTTGACTATGTTCAGGACACTTAAGTTCATCTTATGAACTCCCACTCAGATAGACATCCCTCTAGTCATCTAAGTGATTACATGATCCGAGTCAACTAGGCCGTGTCCGATCATCACGTGAGACGGACTAGTCAACATCAGTGAACATCTTCATGTTGATCGTATCTTCTATACGACTCATGCTCGACCTTTCGGTCTTCTGTGTTTCGAGGCCATGTCTGTACATGCTAGGCTCGTCAAGTCAACCTAAGTGTTTGCATGTGTAAATCTGTCTTACACCCGTTGTATGCGAACGTTTGAATCAAACACCCGATCATCACGTGGTGCATTGAAACGACAAACTGTCGCAATGGTGCACAGTTAGGGGGAACACTTTCTTGAAATTTTAATGAGGGATCATCTTATTTACTACCGTCGTTCTAAGTAAACAAGATGTATAAACATGATAAACATCACATGCAATCAAATAGTGACATGATATGGCCAATATCATATTGCTCCTTTTGATCTCCATCTTCGGGGCTCCATGATCATCATCGTCACCGGCATGACACCATGATCTCCATCATCATGATCTCCATCATCGTGTCTTCTTGAAGTTGTCACGTCATCTATTACTTCTACTACTACAACTAACGGTTAGCAATAAAGTAAAGTAATTACATGACGTTTATGTTGACACGCAGGTCATAAATAAATTAAGACAACTCCTATGGCTCCTGCCGGTTGTCATACTCATCGACATGCAAGTCGTGATTCCTATTACAAGAACATGATCAATCTCATACATCACATATATCATTCATCACATCCTTTTGGCCATATCACATCACATAGCATACCCTGCAAAAAGAAGTTAGACGTCCTCTAATTGTTGTTTGCATGTTTTACGTGGCTGCTATGGGTTTCTAGCAAGAACGTTTCTTACCTACGCAAAGACCACAACGTGATATGCCAATTGCTATTTACCCTTCATAAGGACCCTTTTCATCGAATCCGATCCGACTAAAGTGGGAGAGACAGACACCCGCCAGCCACCTTATGCAACTAGTGCATGTTTGTCGGTGGAACCGGTCTCACGTAAGAGTACGTGTAAGGTTGGTCCGGGCCGCTTCATCCGACAATGCCGCCGAATCAAGATTGGACTAGTAACGATAAGCATATTGAACAAAATCAACGCCCACAACTACTTTGTGTTCTACTCGTGCATAGAATCTATGCAATAGACCTAGCTCATGATGCCACTGTTGGGGAACGTAGCAGAAATTCAAAATTTTCCTACGTGTCACCAAGATCTATCTATGGAGAGACCAGCAATGAGGGGAAGGAGAGTGCATCTACATACCCTTGTAGATCGCTAAGCGGAAGCGTTCAAGAGAACGGGGTTGATGGAGTCGTACTCGTCGTGATCCAAATCACCGATGATCCTAGTGCCGAACGGACGGCACCTCCGCGTTTAACACACGTACAGCCCGGTGACGTCTCCCATGCCTTGATCCAGCAAGGAGAGAGGGAGAGGTTGAGGAAGACTCCATCCAGCAGCAGCACAACAGCGTGGTGGTGATGGAGGAGCGTGGCAATCCTGCAGGGCTTCGCCAAGCACCGCGAGATATGAGGAGAAAGAGAGGGAGGGCTGCACCAACAGGCAGAGATCAGATCGCGTGTCTTGGGCAGCCCCATGCCTCACTATATATAGGGGAGAGGGAGGAGGGTGCGCCCCCTCTAGGGTTCCCACCCCTAGGGGGGGCGGCAGCCCTAGATGGGAAAGGGGGGCGGCCAAGAGGGGGAGAGAGGGGGGCGCCCCCTAGGGTGGGCGTAAGGCCCATCTAAGCCTAGGGTTTCCCCTCTCTCCTCCTTTGCTGCGCGTAGGGCCTTGTGGGAGGCGCACCAGCCCACTTAGGGGCTGGTCCCTCACCACCCTTGGCCCATGCAAGCCTCCGGGGCAGGTGGCCCCACTTGGTGGACCCCTGGGACCCTCCCGGTGGTCCCGGTACGTTACCGATAAACCCCGAAACTCTTCCGGTGACCAAAACAGGACTTCCCATATATAAATCTTTACCTCCGGACCATTCCGGAGCTCCTCTTGACGTCCGGGATCTCATCCTAGACTCCGAACAACATTCGGTAACCACATACAAACTTCCTTTATAACCCTAGCGTCATCGAACCTTAAGTGTGTAGACCCTACGGGTTCGGGAGACATGCAGACATGACCGAGACGTTCTCCGGTCAATAACCAACAGCGGGATCTGGATACCCATGTTGGCTCCCACATGTTCCACGATGATCTCATCGGATGACCCACGATGTCAAGGACTTAATCAATCCCGTATACAATTCCCTTTGTCTAGCGGTATTATACTTTCCCGAGATTCGATCGTCGGTATACCGATACCTTGTTCAATCTCGTTACCGGCAAGTCTCTTTACTCGTTCCGTAACACATCATCCCGTGATCAACTCCTTGATCACATTGTGCACATTATGATGATGTCCTACTGAATGGGCCCAGAGATACCTCTCCGTCACACGGAGTGACAAATCCCAGTCTCGATTCGTGCCAACCCAACAGACACTTTCGGAGATACCTGTAGTGCACCTTTATAGTCACCCAGTTACGTTGTGACGTTTGGTACACCCAAAGCATTCCTACGGTATCCGGGAGTTGCACAATCTCATGGTCTAAGGAAATGATACTTGACATTAGAAAAGCTTTAGCATACAAACTACACGATCTTTGTGCTAGGCTTAGGATTGGGTCTTGTCCATCACATCATTCTCCTAATGATGTGATCCCATTATCAATGACATCCAATGTCCATGGTCAGGAAACCGTAACCATCTATTGATCAACGAGCTAGTCAACTAGAGGCTTACTAGGGACATGGTGTTGTCTATGTATCCACACATGTATCTGAGTTTCCTATCAATACAATTATAGCATGGACAATAAACGATTATCTTGAACAAGGAAATATAATAATAACTAATTTATTATTTCCTCTAGGGCATATTTCCAACACCACACCCTTCATAATCGAAGGCACAGCCAGGAAATTGTTGTGGTCAAGTACAGCCTCGAGAACACGCCTGACAACAATGCTACAGGAAAACACTAGTTCAGGACACATGGCGACAAGGACACAACAGCTGGATAGTTCAGCAGTAGAACTCATCATCAGGTCTCCCAGTTCACAAGGCATGACTTTGAGAACTTCATCTCCACCGCGGACCTGGTTCTAATTCAAACAAAAACCATATTTTATTACTACCTCCGTTCAGAAATATAAGATGATTTTCGATATTATACTCCATATATGACTACATATACGCACAGAAATGAGTGAACAAAGACACTAGAACATGTCTTCAAAGGCATGAGAGCAGAAGGATTACATGCAAAATCCATAACACAAGTTACTGAGGCAAATATACCCTCTTAAAAGGTAGCATTGATGTTCATAAAGTACTCCCTCCATCCCAAAATTCTTGTCTTAGATTTGTCTAGATACGGATGTATCAAGTCACATTTTAGTATTAGATACATCCGTATCTAGACAAATCTAAGACAAGAAATTTGGAACAGAGGGAGTAGTTGAAAGTAATCTATAAGAAATCAGTGTCAAGCTCTCGCATGTTTTTGGTCAAAAGAGGAATTTAGAACCGTCATTTGGCACACAAAAATCACATGCAAGATCACCCAGAAAGTTGTATTACTAGTACTAGTACTACGTGTTAGATGAAAAAACACGATCAAGATCAAGAAAAAGATCGTCAAGAAGAGATATTACCTGGACTTGCTTAATGAGGGATCCCGGAGAGGGGGGCTTGGACAGGGCGATGGCTTTGAGCTTGTCTGCGGTAGTCTCGGCGGGGTGCTCACGCTTCTTCGTACCATGAGCCTCGACGGTTTTGGCCGGAGCCATAGACATCACTTCGGCCGATGCTCCAGCGTCCATCAAGAAACTGTCAAATAGAAATAAAAGAAAATAAACCATAATCACAACCCAAAAGAAGAAAAGAGAGGGAGTTATAGGATCAGTCTCGGGGTTGCAAGACCGGGCCTTGGCCAGAATCAACACCATTGATGCGCTCACCTTTCCTTCTTTGGGAGAGAAGAACAATGGCAGAAGCAGGTCGGGGTTTTCTTGAAGAAATGAGGAACAAGATGAGGCAGAAGCGAGGGTTGGGTAGAGAGGAAGCTGAGAGAGAAGAGTGAAATGATGGTTGCTTCGTCCGTCCAACTTACTGCTGGAAAGGAGGGGGTTTTGTGATTTGACGGCTCATTGGGCATTACTGCGGCGCTTCCATCAGCGTAGTCTACCATCACTCTACTACGGAGTAATTTAGTGCATGGCTGGTGGACCCCGATGCTGGCTGTCCCACACGTCGGCAAAAGTGAGTAATTTAGTGCATGGCTGGAGGAGGATCCGCACGGTAGAGCGTGTCCACTGTTTTTCAAAAGAAAAAATGATTACAGCAAGCGTTTCCACTCTTACGACGGAGGAGTGCGAAACACGACAGCCACTTGAACATACACAGTGCTCCTACTACTAGGCATGTGCAGTGGTTCATACGTCAGTACTACACAATCTTGTTGCTAGTGTAGTAAGATATGACGATAACAAATGATGTTGTGCGCATGTCAACTACTCCTATATGTAACAAATACATGAAGAGGAAACAACTATATTGAGATGAGAATGCAACCAAACACACCCACACGCTTTGTGCTATAGTGACTGATCTGCATCGTCCGAGTTTGATCCAACGGTCATGTTGCGCCGAGACATTGACATGCCCATGCAGAGGGCGCCTAAACACCACCGAAGTCCCTCTGCTTCTCGAGGCGCACGACGTTGGTGATGCAGGGTGCAACTGCCCGCAGAGCCCGCTCCCGGTCGACGGGAGCCAGCTCGTCAAAGACGGTGTCCAATGGCACAAATGGATTCTGGTGACAGAGCCCTGAAAGGATTCGACCGGCAACAGCGACGGTAGCCCGCAACCCCTCCTTGTCCAGCTCAGCCCCCACCATCACGCGGAGACGGCTCAGCTCCTCGGAGATATAGGTGAAGAAGGAGACCAGGTTAGGAAGCCGCAGCTCGTTGAAGTCGACCGGGTGGTCGAACAGGTTTAGCCTGACGGCCGGCATCATCGCACTGGCATGACGGTAGGCATCGCTCAGCCGCAACACGTGCGTGGCAACTTGGTTCACCAAGTGGCTGAGGTGATCCTGGACCTCGTCACGATCGGCCCGCTCGCGCTCTAGCCGGGTCCCCCGACAGCCTATCGTATATCCCGCTTTCTCCAGCAACGCCGCCGATGCCTTGAGCATCTTTGTGGTGGATGCCTGCCGCTTTTGAAGCTCCGTGAACTCCCGCACATAACGGAGGAGCATGGCACTCCTCTCCTCCTTGAGCTCACGGAGCTCCACGTCCTTGGCCCTGAGCTCCGCATCCTTGGCATGGAGCTCCTGTGTCAGGAGCCTCACCTCGGACTCCGTGATCTGCTGCACCGCCATGGCACTAGGTAGAAGCAATGGGGAGAGGAAGCAAAGGGGGCGAAACGGCTGAAAGGCAATGCAATCTACGGGAAGGCGGAGGGAGCGGGGAATCTTTTGGTTTTCACCACGGTAAAACACCAGTCGACGACTTCTCACATCAGGGAGCGGTGGGTTTTTACAGGCGGAGTCATCGTGACTAATTGCTGCCGCGCCTGCTCCCGTCAATCAAAAAATTAAAAATCCTGCCGCGCCCGCTCCCGTCAATAAAAAAATAAAAATCCTACCGCACCCAAACACCAGAGCAACGCCGCGGTGGATATTTATATTTACCTGCCGGCAAGTAGATAAAAAAGGGGTGAAAAAACAAATGTGGCGGCGGCCTAGCTAATCGGTCAAACTAGCCCAACTAGCTAGCCACCGTGCTTCACTGATGTACTCGACGGGAAAGGTGGTCTTTCGTGATTTGACGACTCATTTACTTGCTTCAGCGCTACAACCGAGGAGGACCCAGAAAACGCGCGGTAGGGCGTCCCACGTCAGGAAGAATATATGCGTGCACCACCCGGGAGGACCCCGAAACCGCACGGTAGGGTGTGCCACGTCTCGGCACGGAGGAAAAATGTGCGTGTAAAAATATATTGTATCAGACGTAGTACCTATGGTTCGACCTCGGGACCCAGCCAGTCGGTCGAAAACACCCCACTAGCCACACAGCTTCATCATGCAAACGTGGCACGGAGGATAGATGTGGTTAGCTCCATCTCGACCAGCCACAACGTCTCTTGTTCTAGGCGATTCTTCTATTTTCCAAGCTTTTTTTAGTTGTAATAACACCATGGCAAGCTAGCGCCGCTCTTCATGTCTGCCCGTGCAAAGGTCAGACGATGGAGAGGAGATTGAGATCGCAGACCTGGGAACCACCAGTAAGTGAGACAATGGTCATGCACGTGTTGACGAGGCACTCCCTCTACTCTACTCAACGAAAGTACTGTATAAATAAAATCAAGTTATGGGACAAAGCCAACAACCGTTCGTTTTTTCAGGCTATCGACTTACGCTTTGTAGTCCAGGTTGCCAGTTCGAATCTCGTCTTTCAGATTTGTTAGTTTTAGGTCCAAATTTGATTAATGACAAGTGGGACCCCCGTGTGTTGTTCCGATATTTCAGTGTAGGATGGTTTTTTTTTGAACAAACACTTTGCACGGTTAGACAAGTAACGGCACGAGTTACACGTATTTTGCAAGTTTATGAACAAAAATGACAGGAGCATAGAATATCACATCCACCCTGCAGCTTAGATACTATGGTGATACGAGTTTTTACACTGTTGGAAGTGAGATCCAATGGCTTGGGAGTAGTCTTTATAATTATGCGCAATTTCCAAACTCTCCAAAGTTTTTTTTGCAAATAAAACATTCAGGCCTCGTGTGTGTGCCGCTGCATCTTCGATCCAACGGCTCCCCGGTGCTCATATTAGGTGCTCCCCCTTAGCTTAATTACCCGCTATGGTGATATGAACATCTAGGTCGTATGATCAGTGATCAGATGGCACATGCGTAGTACTTGTACTTTCTGCGCATTTCCCAAACTCTATCAGCCGTATATTGCAAAAAACATTCAAACCTCCTATTGTGGGCCGTTAGATCTCAGTGAACTCGTATCACCATAGAATCTACGGTGCGGGAGCACCTCATACTCTCCCGTGCGAGAAAACATAAGGTGCTATCACAGCTTGGATGCTACGGTGATACGAGCTTGGAGGTCGTTTGATCTGAGATCCAATGGCATCTGGGCAGTCTTTGTGCTTGTAAGCAGTGGCCAAACTCTTTTGGGGCTTTTCTGCAAAAAACCATTCGAACCACCGAGGAGGTGTTGGGTCACAAATCCAACGCCTCCGAAGAGCTTGTAGCACCCAAGCATCTAAGGTGTGGTAGCACATGATATTCTTACATACAGGAGAATATGATGTCCTCCTTCATCTTAGATGCTACGGTGATACGAGCTTCGAGGTCGTTGGATATGGGATCAAAGGGCATCTAAGTAGTTTTTGTACAAATTGTGTGCAATTCTCAAACTCATCAAGGTTTCCTGCAGAAATATTAAGACACATCATGTGAGCTACTATATCTCAGATCTACAAGCTCCAAGCAACTCGTATCGGCATATAGCATCTAAGGTATGGGGGGCACATGATTTTCTCCCGGGGAGGAGGGGTGGGGGTGCACAACCAATCGGTGGCTGGGAGGGTGGGGACAAATATAATCTAAACAACCCTAAACAGAGCTCCACAATTTTATCTAAGGTCGAGGGTTGACCCCCGACAATCATAGCTCCGCCTAAACAGAACATTTGCATGTACTGTTGTAATAGACTTAATATTCATGTTTTAGTTTCATGTTCATTTTAAATATTGAACTGAGGACCATGGATGTCTTACATTTTACTCCCTTCGTTCCCAAATATTAGTCTTTTTAGAGGCTTCAAATGGACTGGCACATACGGATGTATATAGACATATTTTAGAGTCTAGATTCACTCATTTTGCTCCATATGTAGTCACTTGTTGAACTCTCTAAAAGAATAATATTTAGGAATAGAAGGAGTATTTTTGAATTCGTGTCATACATGCATGGTTTGGAAAAATAGATGCACTATACTTATTGGATTGTTGTTGTGTTCGTGCGTGTGTGTCTCTCTCTATGTGTGTGTGTGTGGTCATATGCTTGATACATACAAAGTTTTCTCACCTCCATGTTGTTCATCTTTTAAATTTGAATTTGCATTGGAAAACTTACTAGGGATACCATGAAATGTGAAATCCACGTTGAGATCACTATATCACAAACTCACTCTAATTCAACAACTCGTCATAAATCAATTACCACGTTGAGATTAGTATTTGCAAGGAAAATATGGGTATTGTAATACACATAGATTCGTTCGGCAATTTAAAAGGTTCCTTTCGTATTCTCGACTGATAGGACCCAATAGCGTACCAGCCAGACCTTGGCTCGTGTTGATCCTAAAAAAAGCGGGCTCGTGTCCTTCAGTGGCGTGCGTGGTACGCACATTAGGCAACCCCATTACCCCAACCAGTCGAGCCTCAGCGTTTCAAGTCAAAATATCTGGTGGCCAGAATTCCAGCCCTAGGAAATTCCCCTCATGTCCCCGGTCCATAATGACTACCGATGAACAACGGAGGGATGCTTTAGTAACTAGACAACGTTACCTACCGTGCCGAGCACGGTTCAATTCCCTCGGTCGCCGCTCGTCAAGGTCACCCATCAACTGCATTCCCTAGTACTACTACTACTACTACACCAGGATGAGCACAGAATTGAGCCCGTTTGTTTGTGCCTAGTACTTGAGTTAATATATCAGGCAATGCACTGGTACGGAGGGATTATCCTTTTACTCTGCATATATAACTTGTCTGAAGTCTAACTAAGCAAAATGTTTGACCAAATCCTTTCTTAAGAAATACAACAGGATAGATGTACGGCTTGAACATTTATTGCATGATGCAGGTTATGATATTGTTTCGAATCCTGGATCTTAAATTTCTGAAAATCCAAAAGTGAGCACAAATTCGTGAAACTAAGCATGGTCACGTGATATGGCACAAATATTACTTCGTAAGTGTTTTCTTAAATTTGAGACAAGCTGCTTATGACAATTTGCACAAATGAAGAGCTAATGTATTTTGGAAGAAAGACCTGTCATGTTAAGGCGAACGCTTTCACTATTGAAACCATGGGCGTTTACGTGCCGCCAGGAGTCCCTGCTTCTCATCGGCAATCGGCAGGTGCCGTCCGAGCAAGCGTGTGAGTCGACGGGAGGCGTGCGAGCAGACCGCTGCGCCGGCTGTCAGGGAGGCGTGCGAGCAGACCGCTGTGCAGGCTCACCGGGAGGCGAGCCCTTTGACCAGGCTCCACCGCCCACCGTCGTCCCAACTGCTCCCACTTTTAATGTCACCGGCACCGCAGTTTAAAATTAACCCCGCACTACCCGGTACTCCCTCCTTTCCGGTTTATAGGGCTTATCTCAAAATATTAGTTTTTCCATTTTATAAGGCTCAATTTTGTTGTTTCCCATCACATGTTCAGATTCCAAGGTAAATTAAATCATTGCATGCAAGTATTAAGAGAAAATTGACCAATGCATGTAATTTATGCATGCATGCATTGCAATTAATGCATTGGTAAACATATTTTTTGAGAAAAACAAGAGCATTAATTGGGTGCTTTTACAAACTACAAAAGGTATTCCACCACTCACCATCTACCTTGGTTGGTGAGATTTTTGAATTGAGCCTTATAAACCGGAAAGGAGGTAGTATCGCTACAATCTTCTCTCTTCCTCTCCGATTCTCCTGTCGTCTACCTCCAACTAGCGTGACCTAAACGTACGCCATGCCGCATCACGATGGTTTGCCCTTAGTGTTTCATTTTCCTGTGGAAGACACCCAGCCGGAGTCTCAAGAACATAAGGCGCTTTGGGACGAGCTTGAATTGGCCTTGCGGGAAGACGCCGCGCCTGTCCCCGCTCCCGTTCTGGCTCCCGTCGCCCCGACTGTGTCAGCGCCCATCCTCGTGGCATTGATGGGCTGGGAGCCGCACATTGTCGCCGAGCTTGATCCCATGGGGTTCCACGAGGTGCCCAACGACTTTCACGCGCCCGTGCACCTACCAGCGCATGCGCCTGCGCATGCACTGACGCGCACGCCCATGCCGGTGCCCGTGCACCTGCCAGCGTCTGTGCCTGCGCGTGCACTGACGTGCGCACCCGTGCCGGTGCCCATGCACATGAATGTCTCCGCCGCGCCATTGACAGCGCATGTCCCCGCGCGGGTGCCAGTGCCCCCCTCAGCGGCATGGATGGCCGCCGTCGACCGCTTTCTTGCACCAACGGCAGTCGCCTCCTCCTGCCAGTCGACTTGCTCCGAAGTCCAGAACATTTTGGCCTTCCTTGAAGCTAGGCCAACATCCAGGAGTACGCCAACAACGGCGCAAGACGCCGCCGTCGCCATCGGTCAGTGGCCCGACGACACACAGAGCACGGCAGAGGAGCCGCTTCCCACCGCGAGACGCCCCCGCCGCCGCCGCGTAATCTAAATTTGCCATGAAAAACGTTCGGATTGTGTTGGGGATACTACTACTGGGCGTAAACCGGCCTATCTAGGCCGGGTTAACTTCATCAGTAGTTAAGTATGTTAAAGCCCATGAAGGTAGATGAGGGCTTAAAGCCCATGATCGGTTTAAGGCCTGTAGCCATAAACCGGCGTCGGTATGTAAACTTGTATTGTAAGTTAGGAATAAGTAGAGACCAAACCGAACACGTATATGAGCCGGTGTTGGGACTCTGTAAACCGATGGGCGTCACCCATGTATATAAGGGGACGACCCGGCGGCGGTTCAAGGACAACAGGCAACAACTCGAGACTTAGGCGAAGCTTGTTTGCTCCCTAGTCATCGAAACCCCATCAATTCCATCACAACTAGACGTAGGCTTTTACCTTCATCGAAGGGGCCGAACTAGTATAAACTCTCTTGCGTCCCTGTGTCCGCTTTAACCTCTTCAAGCTAACCCGTTGCGATGGCTCCACGACTAAGTCCTTTCACGAGGACATCTGCCGTGACAAAACCACGACAGTTGGCGCCCATCGTGAGGCTATCGCACGATGGTTTCAAGTTCTTGGAGGGCCGCTTTGAAGGACCCGAGGGCTACGCTGTGGGCTGGATGACTAAGAGTCGTCGCGGCAAGCTCTACATCGATGATGCAGGCTGGGGCCCCAAGGCCGGCTCAGTTGAGTACGGGTACCAGGTCCCCTTTGGTGGCATACACGTTTTCATCGGCAAGATCGGTGAACCGGGCCCTGAGCCGGACATCTGCACCAACCTCGTCGAAACGGCTCAGCGTGCGCGATCCGCCCGGGTTAAACCGGCCGTGAAGCGTGCCTTCGTGGGAGTCATCCATGGAGGAAGTTATGAGGATGGATCGGAATCTCGCGGAGAGATCGTCGTTTATTCCGGCGACGAGTCATCAACCGGAGAAACCGAATCTCTATATCAGCTACAAGATGGCCGGATTGGGGGCTGTTCCGATGGCGACGGTATTCCGGACCCCTCTGATCTACCCAACCGAGTTGGAATATTTATGGCCGGCACACAAGCAGCACTTCATTCTTCGACCGCTGCGCCAATAACCTCCGGTTCAGTAGCGGCGACGGCTGCCGGGGCAGGAAGCTCTGTACGCCCGCCGGCTCAAGTTCTATCAGATCTATTTGATGCATTGGTTGTGCTTATGGCAGAAGCTAACCCGGCAGATCAGGACATCCACAACGCGGAGATTGCAAAGGTGAAGGAACATATCACCCAGGCCAAGGCGGACCTGGCAGCTAAGAATGCCAGGATGACCACAGAGCGGGCCGCTTTAGACGCACAAGCCTACAGCCTCATGTTGGACCAGAACGCGTCGCATGAAGTCATGAAGAGGAAGTACTGATCCCATTTGCCTTCGGTTTTCAAGGCCAGAGACCTTTTCAACACCCCAGGAGCAGGAACCAGTAATCCGCTGGAGGGAAACCGGGCGGAAGCTCCTGGGACCGGCGCGCCGGTTCAACCCCGTCTGATGGATCTGCCTCGTCAAAACACTGTTGTACCTCAGGCTGTCTCAACACCTCCGGGTCAGTACTCCAACCTAATGGACAATCTCGTTGCCGCTGCTGCACGGCTGGAGGCCATTCCAATTGAAGGTGACACACCGCAGGCGGTAGAGACGCGACGGGTCAAGGAGCTTCTTAGGACAGCCTTGGTCCAACAGGAAGCATACTCGTACAGCCGCGACCGGATCCACTCGACCCCTCGTCCAAGCCGGAGCTATAGCAGGCGTAAGGATGAACCGACAGTGTCAAGTAATGAACGACGTGGAGCACTCCGCGGCAACAACCCGGCGGGTGGTGCTGATAACGCTCAGGAAGTGGTGGACCGGGCCCGAGCGCGCAGGGAGGCCGAGTTAGCCACACAGTATCAGGCTCGGCAGCTTACGCCGGTTCGTCCAACTATTTCGGTCGAACCCGGTGTTACTTCTAGTTCTTTGGGGGTGCCTTGCCTTGTCCCCGCTTTACGCAATGTGCGCCTACCTAAGGATTTCAAGGGCCCGTGCAAGGTACCAAATTACACAGCGGATCAACCCCCAGAGACATGGGTGGAGAGCTATGAGATGGCCATGGAGATGCTTGATGTGGATGATGCGGCATGTGTGAAGTACTTCACCATGATGCTTGAAGGAACGGCCCGCACTTGGTTAAAAAGCTTACCGACCAATTCTATCAGTTCATGGGCCTAATTACGAGCCCGGTTTATCAGTAATTTCAAGGATACATGTAAGCAGCCTATGTTGATAGTGGACTTAGCTGCCTGCGTCCAGGAGGAAGGAGAATCGACGACTCATTGGGTGCGCCGGGTCTCACAACTGTTGCATTCATCAGACCGCATCAACGCTGACGCTGCAGTCCTAACCCTAGAAGGCAACTGCCGGTTTGGGCCCCTAAAGCTGAAGTTGGGACGGATGAAGCGCCATTGCACTGACATGGGGACCCTCATGGCTGCTTTGGTAAAGTATGATGATTTTGATAGTACCAAGGATCCCGAATCTGATGATGACAAGGCACGGAAGGGAAAGAGGAACAACAACTCCAAAAGTCAGCAGCATCACTCGGCAGGCAATGGTAGCGGAGGCAAGCGTAAAGCGGATAGTAACATGGACTTTGTGGCTAATACCAACGTGCAGGACAAGGGCCAGCAACGCAAGGGTAAACCGCCAAATCGCAGTGGGGCACCCAACCCTAACCCGGACCGCCTAAATTATCTACTGAACCAGCCCTATCCAAGACATGGGACGAAGGAGGTGCCAGCAAACCACCTTTGGAAGGATTGCCACATTATGCAAGAGTTCAAGAATTCTAACGCTTTCCGATATGATCACGGCTCCGGCGGTGGCTCAGGATCCGGGCCGGGATACGGTGGAGGAAATTCCGGTTCGGGATTTAATGGTAATCCGGGCGGACATAACAATCAAAATAATCAGAACAACCAGGGTGGTTACAACCAGCAGCAACAGCAACAGTCAGGTTACCAGAGCAACCCAAAGCAGTTGAATAGTGGGCAGTACCATGTCTTCACCACTAGCTTGGACAAGCGAGACCGGAAGGTTCAGAGGTGGGCAGTCAACTCTGTTGAACCGGCTGTGCCCCGTCATCTACGCTGGTCTGAACAGCCAATCATATGGAGCAGAGAGGATCACCCTCCCCAGGTTGATAATCCGGGTCAGTTGGCTCTGGTGGTGGCGCCTCAGGTGGGAGGTTACAAGTTCACCAAGGTTCTCATGGATGGAGGAAGCAGCATTAATATCTTGTACTATGAGACCTTCCGTCGTATGGGACTAACAGATAAAAATCTCAAACCGTCCAATACGGTGTTCCACGGTGTGGTACCTGGCAAGTCAGCATATCCTGTTGGTAAGATAGCTCTGGAAGTGGCCTTTGGAGATGATCATGATTCCAGGTCAGAAACATTGACGTTTGAAGTGGTGAAAATCCAAAGTCCATATCACGCCCTGTTTGGGCGACCGGCCTACGCCAAGTTTATGGCACGGCCCTGTTATGTGTATTTGCAGCTCAAGATGCCGGGTCACAAGGGGACAATAACGGTTCACGGAAGCCGTAAAATCGCTTTGGAGTGCGAGGAAGGAGATGCGGCCTACGCAGAGTCGGTTTGTGCCACCGAGGAGCTAAAGTATTATAAGGACAATATTGATTCGGCAGACATGACTCCATTAAAGAAGCCAACTACGGAGCATGATCTGGCCCTGAAGTTCAAATCGGCAGCTAAAACTAAGCTTGTTGAATTCGTGCCTGGCGATTCGTCCAAGCAGTTCGGCATCAGTGCCAACTTGGATCCGAAATAGGAAAGCACGCTCATCGAGTTCATCCGTG
Organism: Triticum urartu; assembly: GCF_003073215.2. Taxonomy (NCBI): domain Eukaryota; kingdom Viridiplantae; phylum Streptophyta; class Magnoliopsida; order Poales; family Poaceae; genus Triticum; species Triticum urartu. The sequence goes on along the minus strand of NC_053025.1, from coordinate 448,702,186 downwards.
AGAATCGGGACATTTTTGCATGGAAGCCCTCTGACATGCCAGGTGTACCGAGGCAAATCGCTGAGCACACCCTTAATGTGGATCCTAAATACAAACCGGTGAAACAGTTCCTCCGCCGGTTTAACAAAGAAAGACACAAGGCGATTGGAGAAGAGGTAGCCAGGCTCTTAGCAGCTGTCTTTATTATTGAAGTTTTCCACCCTGAGTGGCTTGCCAATCCGGTGCTGGTCCTTAAGAAAAACGGCACCTGGCGCATGTGTGTGGATTACACATATCTTAATAAGGCTTGTCCAGCAGATCCTTTTGCCCTCCCCTGTATTGATCAAATTATTGATGCTACAGCGGGTTGTGAGCGTTTGAGTTTTTTGGATGCATATTCTGGCTATCATCAGATCAAAATGGCAGTTAAGGACCAGGAGAAGACGGCATTCATAACTCCCTTTGGAGCCTTCTGCTATGTGTCTATGCCCTTTGGGCTCAAAAGTGCCCAGGCAACTTATCAACGGTGTGTACAAAATTGTCTTCACAAGCAGATTGGCCGTAATGTACATGCTTACGTGGATGATATCGTGGTTAAATCATGGGAGAAGGAGACTCTGGTCGACGACTTGAAGGAAACTTTTGATAACCTGAGGACGTACAAGATGATGCTTAATCCGGCCAAGTGTGTCTTTGGTGTACCGGCAGGCAAGTTATTGGGTTTTCTGGTGTCCAACAGGGGAATCGAGGCTAATTCGGAGAAGATCACAGCCATCACCTCCCTGGCTAAACCGAAGTGTATTAATGATGTTCAACGCCTGGCAGGCCGGATTGCCGTGTTAAGCCGGTTTATCAGCCGCCTTGGTGAGAAGTCAATCCCTTTGTATCAGATGTTGAATAAGACGGATCAATTTGTTTGGAGTTCTGCTGCTAATAAAGCATTTGAGGACTTAAAGCGGCAATTGGCCAATCTGCCTGTGCTCGCCGCTCCCATTGACAAGGAGCCGTTGCTGCTATCTGTTGTTGCTAATGCTCGTGCGGTCAGTGTGGCTATTGTGGTGGAGCAAAAAGAGGCAGGCAAGGAGCATCCGGTTCAACGTCCGGTCTATTATATCAGCGAGGTACTCATTGAGTCCAAGCAAAGGTATCCGCATTGGCAGAAGCTGGTATATGGAGTTTTTATGGCAAGCCGGAAGCTTAAGCAATACTTCCAAGGGCACCCCATTACGGTGGTCAGTTCTGCTCCCTTGGGGGATATCATCCAGAACCGGGAAGCGACTGGCCGGGTTGCCAAGTGGGCTATAGATCTTGGACCGCACGGGTTGAAGTATGTGCCTCGGACGGCGGTTAAGTCTCAAGCACTTGTTGATTTCATCAATGATTGGACGGAACTGCAAGCACCTGAAGAAAAGCCGGATCACACATATTGGACCATCCATTTTGACGGATCCAGGCAATTGGAAGGCTCGAGGGCTGGAGTCGTATTAACTTCCCCACGAGGTGATAAGTTTTGTTACGTTCTCCGCTTAATGTTCCCTTGTACTAACAATGCAGCTGAGTATGAAGCCTTGCTCCATGGTCTCCGGATGGCTAAGGAGATGAATCTAAGTCGAGTTAAGTGCTTCGGTGACTCGGACCTCGTGGCTCAACAAGTATCTGGCACTTGGGATTCCAAGGACCCACTCATGGCAGCATATCGTCGTGAGGTGGATATTGTTGCAGGTCACTTTAAAGGCTATCAGGTGGACCACGTGGACCGACGGAAGAATGAAGCGGCGGACACTTTAAGCCGGCTGGGCTCTCAGCGCAAACTGGTCCCGCCCAATGTTTTTCTGGATGTGCTGCACAACCCGTCGGTCAAGCTCCCTGGTGAAGCGGATTTGGCTATTCCTGATCCGGAGGCTCAATTGGTGGCAGCTCTTCATGTCATTCCGGATTGGACGCTTCCTTACCTGGCGTACATGAACCGGGGCGAGTTACCAGAGGATGAGACTCTGGCCCGACAGATAATCCGGCGGTCCAAGTCCATGACTATTGCCAATGGTGAGTTGCATCATTGCAGTGTATCAGGGGGTTTCAACGTTGTGTGTCTCCTGAAGAAGGCTGTGAAATTTTGTGTGAGATCCATGAAGGAGACTGTGGTCACCACGCCGGTTCAAAATCTTTGGTGGCTAAAGCGTTTCGCCATGGCTTCTATTGGTTAACTGCTCATGCTGATGCGGAGGATCTGGTCAGACGATGTGACGGTTGCCAAAAGTTTTCAAGACATGCTCATGTGCTAGCTCAAGAATTGAGAATGATTCCAATTACTTGGTCATTTGCGACTTGGGGGCTGGATATGGTTGGGCCTTTCAAAAGGTCCAAAGATAAGAAGACCCACCTCCTGGTGGCGGTTGACAAGTTTACAAAGTGGGTGCAGGCAGAACCTGTTAGCAAGTGTGATGCGGCCACGGCGGTTCAGTTCATCAAAAAAGTGATTTTCCGGTTTGGATTTCCACACAGTATCATCACAGATAATGGTACCAATTTGTCCAAGGGTGCCATGAAGGAGTTCTGCGAACGGGAGCACATCCGGCTTGACATTTCATCAGTGGCACACCCACAGTCCAATGGTCAAGCAGAAAGGGCTAATCAAGAGATCTTGAGAGGCATCAAGACCCGGCTTATGGTTCCTTTGCAGAGAACACCGGGTTGTTGGGTAGAAGAGTTACCATCTGTGTTATGGAGCATCAATACTACACCCAACAGATCAATAGGATACACGCCGTTCTTCATGGTCTACGGAGCGGAGGCGGTTCTCCCAAGTGATATCCGTCATGACTCACCTCGTGTGGTGGCTTATGTTGAAGCGGACAACGAGACAGCATGGCAAGACGCTTTGGACCTGTTGGATGAAGAACGTGACATAGCAGTCGCCCGCTCGGCGATTTACCAACAGGATCTTCGTCGTTATCACAGTCGTCGAGTCAGAACCAGAACCTTTCAGGAAGGAGATTTGGTGCTTCGGCTCATCCAAGATCAGACTGATATGCATAAGTTATCCCCACCTTGGGAGGGACCTTTCATGGTCAGCAAGAATCTGCACAACGGGTCATACTATCTGATCGATATTTGAGAGCATAAAGACTCACGTACATCAGAGGAGGAGACCAACAAGCCGTGGAACATAGCTCATCTTCGGCCTTACTATACCTGAGCCATTGGCTCTACTTATGTACATATTACGATGATGTATATATTATGATTAATATAATAAACCAGAACCTTAGCTAAAGCGGGGTATCTGTTCTTTTACATCATGTGTGGTTACACGAAGTTGTTCTAAAGCGGCCTCCGGTTTACCCCTTGAGTTAGCTTTTCAAAGCATCATGTAATATCACTTGGGGGCTTGGTCGTATCCAAACCAATGCAACACCTTTTGATAGGCGAAAGCCACCAGATCACTTGGGGACATGGTCAAGTCTGAACCAGTCACGCCTCGTGATCGGCCTAAGGCCACATAATCACTTGGGGGCTTGGTCGAACCCGAACCATTGCCACGCCTCTTGATCGGCATAAATGCCACGGTTTCATTTGGGGACCTGGCTGACTTGAACCATAGCTAAACCTATCGGGAGCTTGGTCGTGTCCGACCATGGTAACGCCATCTGATCGGCTCAAATAAGCCTCTTTTTGCAAATGGTTTTATCATTGCCTTTGCTTCACAATTTTCTTTGATAGATATTTCTTTCTTTTTGTTGCATTTTTAAATCGACAAAGTTTTAAACCAGTTCAAACTGTCAATTGACGGAACACGGTCCATTTTTAATCCGGAGACTATTTGCCCGGTTTGATTTTTTATTAACATCTTATTATGGAGTAACACGGTGTTTTATTATAACCCGGCACGGTTTACATGGGAAACCGGCATTATATATATACAGGAGCTGCTATCTCCTCCAACAGTGTGGGTTTATAAACCTCCGCTTCAAGATTGGCCAAGCCAACTTCATGTCCAACGATGGCAGGTATTATGTATCCCAAACATTTCATCATATGCTTAAATTTTAGATATTTTGATTTCACATATGCAGACATCATACTCCGCCTGACGGTACAACCGCGGTGGCACTTTAAGATTTTTTGTATTACAGAAAATACTTTGGAAAATTCATCACCCAAAGGCAGAACAAGTTGCAGTAATTATGCATGAAGGCATATCAAAATCAAGAGTATCGGCTAGCCTATTACAAGGCAACACGGTGCCCAAAATAAGACCCTTGTTTTTTTCGCAAAGGAGAAGCAGTTTAAACCGACTTCCGGTTCAAGCTTGGTCACCAGCCTGGCCTGATGGTTGTGGGTCATCCCGCGCCGCTTCAACTTCAGCTTCCCTACCCAGTGGCTGGAAATCAACAGTTGTCCAGTCGATTCCCATTAAGGCTTGAAAGACAGCTTCATCATGGATTAGCAACGACGGTTCAATATCAGGAGCGTAAGTATGCTTACGGATTGGAGGGACCAGATTCTCCACTTCAGGAATTGGTGCAGCCACTCGTTTGTTCTGGTTGTCATATTGGGCTTGATAATGAGACAAGTCTGCCTCTTCCACCAATTAGCAAGCTAGAGGGCGCACCTCCCGGTTTATCGCTCTCAGGTCCTCCTCATTGAATTCTGAGCCATCTTCCTTCAAGTGGGGGTAGCCTTGAGCCGCTTCAACAGGATCAAAATCCGGCACCCACGCTTTTGCCCGGATTAAGGCATTGATAGCACCGGTTCGAGCAGCAGATTTTTTCAGCTCTTCAACCCGGGCAGGAAGCATAGACAGTCTTTTCGGGGTGTCTTGAATCAAGGTGGGCGCCGGGCTATTGTGGGACGCAGTTGAGATGATGCGCTGCACGCTAGTATACAATTGCTCTGTCAATGTGTAGGCAGCCTTCAACTTCTTTCGCACATCTGACCCCAAGTGACCAATGCGTGTCCCTACAACATTACAAAGGATTCACAAACCGGAAACATCATAAGAAGGCCAAGTTACTACAGAAGTCAAGAAAGCTTACCAAAGATGGCGGCAGTCATGGCATGCACTTGACACTTTACGCTGGTCAGTTCATCTACCACCGGTCTAAGTGCGGCTTCGGCATTTTCAACTTGCTTAGTTAAAGCGGCCTTCTCAGTAGCCCAGCCCGCCCGCTCTTTCTTGAAGTCTTCCTTAAGCTGTTCCGTGACGCTTAAGGCGCTGGTCAACTTCTCTTTTGCTTCTGAAGTTTCAGTCTGTTGGGACTTCAGATTTTCTTGGAGATCAGCGACTTGGTTTTCTTTTGTCTTCAGCTCAGCCTGCATACAGACAGTTATATGATTCAGCAAGTAGTGCAAGAATTGAAGTACCAACCACGTAACAAGTTATGCACTTGGCCCTTGGGGGCTAATGCCTATTTGATCTTCATCTTTCACTTGATTATAAAGTCCCAAGATTAATACAAGTATTCAACTTGGCACTTGGGGGCTAATGGCTATTTGCTCGAATAAATTCTGATGCTGCGATCTCAATTACTTAAAGTCCCGGTTTAACTACACTAAGTTGAACCGGCCCTTGGGGGCTAAATCAGCGAATTCCGAAGCATTGGGATTTATATTAGCAAGTCCCGGTTTGAATGAAGATCCTAAACCGGCCCTTGGGGGCTAGGAGAGTTGACAGATTGAAGTACATACGTAGATAAGCATATGGAAGTTACCTCATATTTCTCTTTCATCATATTAACCAGACCAGCTTCATAGTCACGGCTGGTGTATAGCCGGTTCAGATAGCCGGAATGGAGGTCTTGGGCGTTTAGAGCGGCATAAGTTGTCAGATCGGCATTCCATTTTCCCTTGCCAATGGCAGCAGATTCTTCCTTGGCAGTGTGTCTGGATAAAGCAACAGGATTGCCTGGCTCTATGCGACCAATGCCAGTAATGACAACCTCATCATCCTTGGCATTGCCGGTTTGCACTGGGGCCGTTGGCTTATCAGTAAGCTTTGATGGACTGGTGGATTTCTCAATCCGGATGGGGCTTGTGGGCTAGTTGACAGGGCCTGAGGTGTCAATAGACCTTTCTTCAGCAATAAAATCATCATCCTGCTGTGCTGGATCATTGGGTATATCTTCATGAATAGCTGCTTCAAGATCTGGTGTTTTACCCGGTTCAGGGACGGCGTCATCCTCGGCCTCTTTATCCAGGCGAGCCTTCTTGCTCGGCCTAGGCTTGGCCCTGAAAGGAATAACAAAATCAAATACAACATATGTTCCAAGGGGATGTACCAGAAATATTATGATAAGTATAGCTTACCCAAGCACCGTTTTGAGCGGTGGCAGCTGAGTAGCCGATGACTCGCCAGAGGAGGAGTGGGAAGGAACCTGATAATCGGAGTCAGATGGATTAAGAGGTTGACGAAAACAGCCTGCTTTAGGACAAGCACTGACAAGCAAATTAGAGACCTCTGAACGGCGTTTCCGAACCGGACTGTTCGGTAAACCGGCGGAGGTAACTACCTGGCCGCTGTGCCGGGTTGTGCGGCGAGCTTCGTGCTGTTGGGTCTTCATAAGAAATTTGGGATCCAAGTAAGCAAGAGGATGAGAAAATTTAACCTTCCGGTTTGCCTGGCGGATTTTTAGTGAAGGCAAAGGGTTTGAATCGGAAGAGAGAGTAATTACCTCTGCAGCATCAGCATGGCTAGCTTCGGCATCATCCTGACAAATATCATCATCAATAAGGCGTATGAAAAATAAGCCAAGTGAGTCAAGCTCTACCTCAAGGTCCGGATTACCCACATCATCATCAGGGGCCGGATCAGAAGATGCAGTGGTTTTCTTCTTATGAGCAGGCCGTTTCACGACTTTAGTCTTTGGCCGGGTTGGTCTTTCCGGTTTGTCTGTTTTTTCTGGCTTCTCCTGCGAAAGCTTCTTGCTCCAAAACGGATCATTGCCCTGTTTAAACAGACATTGATATGAAACCATGACCAGATATATCAATAACATGTTTAGTAAAAAGAAAAATCAAACTCTTACAGTTGGCGGTTTGTTGGTGGCACAAAAGGGAAGCAGGCCGGTTCGAGCACAGACGTGTTCCGGTTCATTCAGCATTTTATTCACAGCCTCTGTGATTTCTTCGTCGGTGAGCTGGATGTTAGCATGTCGTAGTGGGTCATCAACACTGCCAGTATACTCGCACATCAAACCGGAGCGCTGACTAAGGGGCAGTATGCTCCACGATATCCAACAGCGAGCGAGATCAACCCCTGTTAAACCATTGGCCATGAAGGCTCTGAGCTTGGACAGTTGAGGAGCGTATTTGCTTCTCTCCTTGGCAGTCAACCTTTGCGGAAAGGGGTGTGTATTGCTAAGCCGCTCCGGACAAAAGCCAGGCAAAGGATTTTCATCAGCAGGGGAGGTGTCTTTTCAATAGAACCATGTTTGATTCCACTATTTGGGGTGGCTGTGCAGTTTGGCGTGAGGGTATGTAACCTCTTTCCTTTTCTGAATCGCCACACCACCCAATTCCGTATTGGAACCGTCAGTAAACTCAGTGCAGCGGTTTAGATGGAAGCAGTCTCTGAACAACTCAACTGTGGGCTCCTCTTGAAAGAACACCTCACAGAGCACTTGGAAGTGACACATGTTGGTAACAGAGTTGGGGCCAGTGTCTTGAGGGCGGAGTTGAAAATTGGCTAAAACATCCCGCTAAAATTTAGAACCGGGCGGCTTAAAGCCCCGGGCTAAGTGATCTACGAAAACGACGACCTCACCTTCTTGAGGTGTGGGAGGGCATTCTTTGCCAGGGACCCTCCAATGGATGGTGTTTTTGCTGCCTAAAGCGCCGATCAGGACTAAATTGTTCAGTTGAGTCTCTGTGACGCGAGAAGGAACCCAGTTGCACTCATATACTTGCTTGGCCATGATGAAATCTACAAGATAGGTGATTTCGGTTCAAGAATGCATTGATTAAAGTACACTGGTATGTACAATGTTAAACCGGAGACAGCTCTATCTAAACCGGAGTTTTATGAAGCAACAGCATCTGGCGGTTCTACAAGGGCACTAATGGTATATACCGGTTTGGCAATTTTTTCTACAAAGTTAAACCGCCTGGTCTAAACATTGAAACAGTCGAGATTGCAGATGAGTAAGTATGCAAAAACAGGTTTCACAAGATTATACTACAGCGTTGGATCTGGAACATGTTCATAAAAGAGAAAAAAATTCAAGGCCCAAAAGGAGCAGTGCCGAATCAATGAGCCATCGCTACGGATAAGATCTATGGTCTTAATATGCGAAAGTGGAAACAGAGGGTAAAAACTACTGCTACACAAAAGCAAAGATTCACAGACTCGTCTAAAGATCTAGCATATGAACAAGGAGCAGGCGATGAACACTAGAGAGCATGGAAACCCTAGAACAGATCTATAATGAAAAAGATAGAAGACTTACCGGAGCTGAGGAAGACGCAGAAGGTCGCCGCGGTGCTGTGGTACGCTCAGGGTGATGCAGTGGCCAAGGTTGGTGCAGTAGTTGACAGCGGCGGCGGAGCTCCGAAGCTGGGCGACACGAGGAAGATGAAGCAGAAGGGCACGAAGGGAAAAAAAGAAATGACCCTTTGGTCCTATTTATAAAGAAAGGGACATGTGTTAGGCGCGAGAATCAAGGGGCCGCGAATTTGGAAACAGAGCTGTCGCCTCGGTTGTCGCAGATCTATTAAACAAGAAGGTATCATGGATAGTTTCTTTATGACAGATGACGTCACTCCGGTTTACAGTAATCAGAGAAGATGACATCACGGCAGTTCACCAAACTACAAAAAGATGTTGAAGATGAAGTTTTTGCTAAAGGATTGACATGAACCTGTTCAAATCAATCTGGGGCCTAATGTTGGGGATATTACTACTGGGCGTAAACCGGCCTATCTAGGCCGGGTTAACTTCATCAGTAGTTAAGTATGTTAAAGCCCATGAAGGTAGATGAGGGCTTAAAGCCCATGATCGGTTTAAGGCATGTAGCCATAAACCGGCGTCGGTATGTAAACTTGTATTGTAAGTTAGGAATAAGTAGAGACCAAACCGAACACGTATATGAGCCGGTGTTGGGACTCTGTAAACCGACGGGCGTCACCCATGTATATAAGGGGACGACCCGGTGGCGGTTCAAGGACAACAGACAACAACTCGAGACTTAGGCGAAGCTTGTTTGCTCCCTAGTCATCGAAACCCCATCAATTCCATCACAACTAGACATAGGCTTTTACATTCATCGAAGGGGCCAAACTAGTATAAACTCTCTTGCGTCCCTGTGTCCGCTTTAACCTCTTCAAGCTAACCCGTTGCAATGGCTCCACGACTAAGTCCTTTCACGAGGACATCTGCCGTGACAAAACCACGACAGATTGCCATGCTTAAAATCCGAACGTTTATCATTTCCGTTTATTTTATATCGATCTTCGTATAATTTAAAGTCGGAGTCAGACTGAACGAAATGTATGGTTTGATCGATTGAATGTTCTGCTAGAGCCGTATCAAATTAAATATAAAATGTCATCAAGCCACATGTATTCCTTGTCATCCAACGACCTAGACTTCTTCAATGTCGAGTGCTCAACACGTTTAGCGTGCAGTTAATTTCATGCCAAAAATAGTGCTAATCACACGACAACATGCAAATAATATCCTAGTAGTTAATATCCGCACGCACTTAATATACATCCAAATTAACGTGCATTGCACGTACACACTGACTAGTGCTGCTAGTACGTGAAACTGGTGCCGTGACTTGTGAACGCGTCCAGATATGGTCAACGGCAACATCGCCCGCGAGTTCTTCCTGTTTGCCCGTGCGTCTAAATGCAGAAGGGGAGGAGAGAGAGAGCACACATGGAACCCACCAGTAAGTGAAGACGTGTAGATATATTTTGTGCGTGGGAGGAAGCAAGGTCAACCGGTCACATAGGGTCGCCGTGCGATCAAAAGAGTAAGACGGGTTGGAGAGAGTGACCTAGATAGACGATGTGTGTGAGAGAGTATACAATGTGAATAGGTCGAATTAGGCTCAAACATGGTGATATATTGTTTTTGTTCGAGAAAGAGCGAGGTCAATCGAGACATACGGAGAGAGAGAGAGATTGAGTGAGCATGGCCCACCATGAGGTCAAAAGAGTGGTGGCGGCTTGGATGGACTGACCTAGATAGACAATCTGCGTGAGAGAGTATAGAGTGTGTCGATCGAGGCCCGAACAGGGAGATATATCATTTGTGTGAAAGAAAACGAGGTTAAACGAGACTCGGATAAAGAGAGCGAGATTGAGCAAGTGTGGCCCGCCGTGCGGAAGAAAGAGTGAGACAGTCTCGAGGGAGTGACCTAGATATACAACGTGCGTGCATGCGCATGCACGAGAGGTTGGGGGGCTAGATAGGCAATGCATGTATTTAGCGCGAGAGGGCGAGAGGGAGAGGGAGAGAGAGAGAGCTCAGCATGGGGTGCAATGGCGGGTGTGTGAGGTAAATACATTTGGTAACAGAGTGGAAAAAGGGGTTGTGTAGTTGAGAGACTTAGAGATCGAAACATGGAGAGAAAGAATGAACGTGTGTTGGAAACTGATAGCTTCCTAAGGTGGTTAGGAGAGGAAGATTGACCGATACAGGAAGTATGTAGCGTTTGTGCGGGGGGGGGGGGCTAAAAACAACATTTGAATGTACATAGTACGAGACTTAATATCGATGTTTCAATTCGGTGTACATTGTAAGATTTGAACCGAGGAGCAGGCATACGGGTAATTATTTCGAATTCGTGCCATACTAAGTTCCGAAAAGTTGACATTGACTCAGTTTGTTGTGCTATTTTGTAGGTCACATGTTTCAATCCATCCAAAAGTTTTCTCACTACCATGGTGTTCATCATATACATATGCATTTGTATTAAAAAAAGTAGCGTGGATACAGTGAAATGCGAAATCCACGTTAGAATTGGAGATCGCTACGTGACACACACTCTAATACAAATAACTAACTACGTGACACACACTCTAATTCAAATAACTAATTATGTGAGACACACTCTAATCCACGTTAGCGTGGGTACCGTTTTGATTTTTTTTCAAACAACTCCTCATTAATTAATTTATAGTACTCCCTCTGTTCACTTTTATAAGACCTTGAAGACATTTCAAACAATGTGCAAAACAGTTCATTTTAACTTGTTTGAAACGACTTACAAAAGTGAACAGATGGAGTATCTCATTTTGAATGACTAATTATTGCAAGGAAAACACGGGCATGGTAATACATACAGATTCGTTTGCAAATGAAAGAAGATTAGTTTGCATTCTCAAATGTAGGCGCACCAGGTAAACCAGGGTCATGTCGTTGTGGACGCTGCTTCGGTGCCTTAATGGCAACTGCCTTTGCGTCACTGACATGTGGGCCAGCCATCTGTTGGGCCCATATGTCATGGACACAAAGGTAGGTGCCTTAAGGCACCGAAGCATAGTCCTATTGGGGTGGTCGCGTGTGTCAGACGGACGCGTAGCACCCAGCCACCGACCCCCTCCCCCCAAAAAAAGGACGACGACAATATAAGTTCGCGCTTCCATGTTTCGGATTGAAATATCTGGCGGCCCCAATTCCAGCCCTGCAAAATCTCTCTTCTCCACCGTCCCCTTCCGTGCCCAGATTGCTCAAATCCCTAATTCGCCGCCAACCCTTGAATCGCCCCTCGTCTCGTCTCTTTCCCCACCGTTCCCCACCTCTATGTCGGACGACGACGACGAAGACGACGGTCGCGCTTCACCACCGCACCGGAGCTACCTCATCTACGCCCTCGTCCACCGCATTGGGTGGTCCACCGACAACGTCGGCCGCCGCAACCGACGTGCCTCACAAACACCGAGTTCCACCGCATCAGGTGCGCTTCACCGACGCCGTCTCCCAGCTCACCGGGGCTACTTCACCGAGCACATCGTCGCACCTCCGCCCCCCGAGGCCGTTGGGGCTTCACCAACGGTCTCGTCCACCGCATCGTAGCGCTCCACTGCCACTCAAGATCTTCATCCGTGTGCGGCCAGCCAACGCCAGGGCATCACCCTCAACGGCTCTGAAGTGACCCACACTCTAGCTAGGCGAGCATGTCCAAACGCCGGCCCGAACTAGGTATCCACACATCACTCCCTTGTGCACTGTTCCGACGATGTTTGGATATCCTTTCACTGCTCTCTTAGCTTACACGCCTATGCAACTCTGACCATAACTCTTATTTCTTCTGGAGATATCATCTGAAACAAGCAAATCCATATTTTAGCGAAGCATGACAGCGCTACGGGATTTGGTACACATCTTGCACACCCGTATAACCTTGTAAGTATCTGTCCTCCGGTACAACATCAAGGTCGATTCCTCTTATTTGATCAACCATTCGCCGTGTCAAAAATGCAGAGGGGGATGCAAGGAGAACAAGGCCTGCACATCCAAGCAAGTGGTAACATGGACTTGTACATGGAACATCCCAAGCGCAAGCAGAGCTGCAGTGAGCCTATACAACGAGCTAGCGTAAGTCCCTGCATTTCATTTAATTCGTACTGGCATTCGTGTATGATTTGTGTGCAGTGGCTGATCCATGAATTCATGTTATCAGGGGCGAACATTTAACTTAAAAAATACGAAGGCACTTGCACTCCGGAAATCAACATAACTTGAGAAATGTGAAGCTACATGCACTTTGAAAACCAGCTAATGAACCAAAGTAGTTCAGATTATAAACACTAAATGATGCAAGCACCAAAAAACACAAAATGCAACATGGTGTACAAGGACTACAAACATGGTCTGTACCTGCTTGAATTATTCGTTCTCTGGCTGAAAATATCGAAGTGTAATTGCATGTATAACCAGTGCGCAAACTGCATATCAATATATCTATCATGCACAAGTATGCCAATAGTTTCAAACAACAGATTAGAAAATTATTTATGCTATGTTGTCAAGATACGGGGACTTTCTGGTAGATGGCCTCGATGTTTCCTCAAGCTATGAAAATGCACTATAATTTGCTTGTCATCAATGCCTGCAAATCTCTGTCTCTCTCAACATAGTAGATCATCATTAGACACTAAATCCTTCAATGAGCTTGCAAAATGCTTGCATTAGATCCCTCATTAGACACTATATGTTCATCACCAGGAGCATGTAAAATGTTTGCATCAAATCCTTCATTAGCAGTCTGTTCATTAGACACTTCAGGCTCAAGAACAACATGAGCTTGTATGTTTGCACCGGAAACTTGATTAGATACATCAGATTCAGTCAGTTCAGTATTGATTGGGGGAGTTATAAAATAAGTAGAAATTGGTTTCATTTTCTCATAGATTCCCTACATACAAGCAGTTTTACAACACCGTCAGGTTTAACTATTGGCCAGAAATTGAAGAGTTGAATTAGATATAATTAGGGATGTGATGTACCTGCTCGTTGCGCATGCTACTCTTGCAATTAGCGACTGTCCATTTGCGCAAGCTCGATGCCATTCCTGTGCTGCCGCCGCTGCCTCCCACGCAGGCTACACCCAGGGTTGGATCTTCATCTTCTTGTCCTTCCGTTCTCTTGAAGCCCGGCGACCGCCCTCCAAGGAGGGCGCGAGGAAGTGTTGTGTCAGTCTGCCCAGCGGCGGCTAGGTTAGGAGCGAACCAGACTGGAGGCTGGAGCGAATGAATTGGGATTTTTCCTGCTGTCGATCGATATGGGAGGCGCTTGTTTGGGCCGCGAGCCTGCTATAGGGCCTGCCTTGCACTTATGTTATTGGCCCATCCAAATTGAAACATTTTTCTTCATTTTTTACACTGCCTGCTCGTGTGTTGGGACGAACAAAACTAGTGTGGGCCAATCTGGACGACTCAAACTAGGTGCACACTTTCCAGCCACCTGAGGCGGCCGCCCATACCAGCCCCTATGGTGGCGTCGCCCCTTTTTGCATGTATGATTGGATAGTGAAAAATATTCCAGTGGCGCTTTTGATTTACCCACAGAATAGTTGAATTGCTTGTTTCTATGAACTGAGTTCGCCAATAATGTGAAGGATGCTAGTCTTTTCATCCTATTGTAGATTGCTTAGATCTCGATATGCCAAAAGTAATCACATGAAATATATAGTAAAAGCCAGGGTGATGTGTTTGGCTACAACTAGTCTGACTACACATCCTCATATAACATATCAAGGACGCACCATCTTACCAGATTAACCATTCGACTTACCCATGCAGTGTGGGAAGAAAGAAGTATTGGGACTGCGTATCCAAGCAATTGATGCCATGGACTCCTTCGTACAACCATGTAAGCGAAAAAGAAGTTGCAGTGTGCCTGTACAAAGAACTAGCGTAAGTTCAGTTACCTGCTTCTCGGAATTTTAGTTAGCCACTTATTGCAAAATTGCTCAATTACGTTGCTTGGCTTAATTTAGTTTGCTACTGATTACATAATGGCACAACTTGTTAATCATATTGTAGACTGCGCCTATCTATGTGTTTGATACTTACTGTTAAGAACTATCTGTTTGCCTTAACTTAAAATATCTACTTGTTTGTTTAACTGCTTTGCTGCTGCAACAGCGGGTTACAATGATGTTAATAACTACTTTTCAGCATCCAATTGAAACTCTTTAATTCCTTTTTTGTTTAACTAGTTTGCTGTTATAACTCCCAGTTGAAATGTTTTGCTAACTTCAACTTTTCTGAATCCAATCGGAACTTTAATGGAAAAACAGGTTAGCCCAAGATCAAAGAGCGAGGTCCCCATGGACGTTGCATCATCCCACAGCAGTGGCACCGGCCCAATCGTGCATTATGAATTCCCAACTGCTGATGCTCTAGAGGCTAAACAAGTGGTAGAAAGAGATTCTGCTTCTGCACTTAGAGATGAAGTTGACATGTTGAGGAAGCAAACAACACAATCACAAGCAGTACTCAAGACAACCATTAAATATTTGGTGGATTTCAAAACGAAGCAAGCTGAGACTGACCAGATTGTTAAGGTCCTGAAGGAAAAAAGGAAATTAAATTCCTACTTGGTAAATCATAGGTGAAATGTTCTTTCCATAGTTGAATAACCTTTGTGTTGTCTGTTCATGTAATCAATCAAACCATTTGTTTTAGAGATCATGTAATAATTGTTTTTTTTGTTTTTTGTTTGTAATTTTATTTGAGGACAAGTCTGTATTAATTGATAAGACTCGGAGACATTTCATTTGGATTGCTGTGCCAGACCTACAAATATGCCAATCGGGCTGAATGTGCATTCAGCAATACTAGTATAGATGGACCATAAGTGGCACGCATCAGAAAGGGCCAAGATGCTGGCTAAAAAAAGGATGTTGTTGTAGCCAAAAAAAGTACAGCGGCCTGGCTTATGTATGTTAGTTGATATTATTGATCCATATACTCTATAAGTGTTTATATGTCTGTTAGTTCCGTACATTCTTGGTTGATTGACTCGGTATTTGAATCTTGATACATCGCTTGTGTACATATCTAAATGGGAGTACACATTATGCTGCGTGTGACATTTGAGTTGGACATGAAGTGTTCCAAATATTCGAATTCACCTTAAACTGGATCCTAGTTTCTGAATTTGAGTATCGGCATTTGTAAACCATATTCATATATGACAGTGGAATACATCTTTGTCGTCCTTTTGAAGATATATAAAAACACATAGAATGATTTATAAAGATTCATATAGGAATACAAAATGGATTTGAATTTAGTTGCCAGGGTAAACGTGGATGCTTATTGTCCCAAAATTCGAAAGAAACAGCAAAATGTCCACTCCCACATCGGCTGCCCGAAGCCAAGTGTTTGGGAGATGGAAATTATTGTCTACCCATTACACGGACAATCCATCGGCCCGATTTCCACTGCTCTAAATAGGGGTAGGTTAGTAACTTCAATTAGACGTGACACAACTGCCTCTGAGCCCATTCCGACACGGTGGGTGTCAAACATGGGCGGCAAAACTCATTTGATTCAAGCTCGTCCGAAAGACCTCTGTTTCTCCCTCCATTCCCCATTCATACACGGTGGGCGGAAAAACAAACTCTCCTCATCCGAAATAGATGTAGGCTAATATTTTAAATAGGGGCAGAAGTGTAACTACCATCAGACGTGACACAACCGCCCTACCTGTCAGCACCGTTCATACACCGTGGGCGCCAACTGTGGGCGGCAAAACACCCTCTCCTCGCCCGAAATAGTTACCGGCAAATATTTGGGAGATGCGAGATTACCGTCCTATCCCCAACCGACGAGACGTCCAAATTTGAAACGGGGGATAAGTTCGTAACTTTCCCATATTTCAGACATGCGCGTCCCAAAAACATGGTTCCCTGTACCTCTCCCTCCATTTTCCCATTCATACACTGTCTGCGCTAGAACACCCCATTCCCACACCACCCTCCGTCCGACACCCCATCCATCGCCGCCGTCCTCCACCACATCCATCGCCACCGTCCTCCACCATGCCTGAGCGCCTACCAAGACCGCGTCGTCCACTGCTAGAGATGGACGTTTCTCATCCACGGTGACGGACCAATAGCCTTGCATTGCGTCCTCTCGCTTCATCGGCGCCGTCGTCCTCTTTGTCGGGGCCGCTCACATGACCTTCTCTTCCACCGCAACGGGACTTATCCCCCGATGCACCCGTCTACCGTCGCAGATCTGCTTCAACGCCACCGACAGCCATCGCACCCCCGATGCCTACACGACGCCGCAAGAGAGGTGGTACTTCATATCTCCTCAACTTTTTGATCTCAACCAGAAAATAGATCTTAACTTGGTTACTCTACTTTCTTTTCAGCTCTTAGAATTTAGTTCTTAGTTCGAAGAAAACAATGGATGCTAAATATCATTTCTCTGGTTTGCAGCTTCAAATCTGCCATGGCACATCCATAATACGGTTTAATTGATCATGCTTAGGGTTTAATTGATCATGTTGGTTCCGTGGTGGTTTCTTTAATAGAAATCAGAGGGGAAACCCTCTTTTGCTAAAAAAATATATGCTTAGAGTTTACCCCTTTTATGATCACTATACGATCAGAATACGTGCTTCGTTTCATAATAACACTGCTCCACCCATCAAGCTAAACAAGCTTAGTTGTTCAAATACGAATCTGATATTATTAAAATAGAGTTGTTTAATTGGTCAGCTAAATGTTCCTAAATTAGTTTCGAAAATGCATGTTCACCGCTCGGGTGTGTATCTCTGTGTGTGGTCTAGTCAGCACAGTTGGGGAGGTGAACTTTGCATATGCAGGGGTTTATAGGGAGACACTCTCCGAGTTGAAACCGCAATGCATTCCATAGATAATCTGACTACTTTTTATGTTTTCATGAATCTCAGATTCTGAACAGCATCATAATGATTATGAGCTTGCGCGCATGAAAAGAATAAAGCAGAACAATGCCATGGCTGTCAAACTTGGCATTAAGGGACTGAAATCAAGTCTGGATGCAATGCAATGCAAACACTCTCCACCTATAGATTCATGCTTAGAATATGATCCTAACAGTGATTCTGAGCTAGAGGGAGACCTAAGTCAATGTATCTCCCTAGTGGAGGAGTCAGAGGAAGATGCCCTATCTTATTCACCCATCAAGGTACTTGCTCTAACTTTCCAAGGTTACATTGCTCGCACATATCTTGCAACTGATGCTTTGCATTGCTTCTACTTTGTTGAACTGCCATTAGCTTAGTTTACGCATCGTGTATGTGAATACGCCCTACCTATCCATTTTCAGTACATATTCCATCTATCATCATACCATATTTATCCATTCAAATGATGTTCTTGTGTATTAGACATTCAAAAGGAAGAGGGCGATTGCTGATCGTGGAGGAGCACAAGCAAAGTATTTGGAAAAGGTAGTGGCACCTGATAAATCAAATAGCCCATTAGGTGTAGTTGCAATATCACCTGACCCACAAAATACCCCAACTCTAGCAGACTCTAGCCCTACTACACTGGTCATTTCTGATGCCCCAACTCAGCAGACCCCAACTGCAGCAAACAGTATGATTATGCCAGTTGACATAGCACTAGCTGTATGACGCAAAACCCCCATTCCAGCAAAGAGTACACCAAATCCAGTTGCCAAATCCCTTTTTGAACCAGAGAGAGCCCCAATTGCAGTAAATAGGACCCCTGTTCCATTTCTTCCCAGTTTAGAAGACGAAGCTTATGTTGTTGTCAGGAACTTTGTGCGCATCTTTCCTTCTTGGAACGATTATACCGCAGACACAGAACAATTTCCAGTCTTCCTCCTCAACTAACGTGTAAGTAATGTACTAATGTTATTCATGGTCATTACTGCATATGTTTCTGCTGACAGAAGACACAAGATTTCATTCTTTTAAATAGGCGAGGCGCAAACTGGATTGTGATGACGAGCAAGGGTTGGTTGCGCTTTTCAAGCACTCGTTGATGAAGTATCGTTCCTACCTGAGGCAAGCGCACTTCGATGGCAAGCCTCTGAACGAAATTTTTGTAAAGTCTCCGGTGCTACATTTATCCGACGGTGACTGGAATAATCTTGTTACACATTGGTCTCGGCTGCAGCGTAAGGTACTGTCTATGATATCACATCACAATTTGAACTACATTTCTGCATTTGCCTTAATGTCTCACTTGTACGAAAACTGTTAGCAGAAGAACATTCGTTCTCAAGGGACCACAGAATCTCGCAACTATACTGCACACTGCATTGCTCTTGTGAGTACCTCTTGCCCTGTATGACCATATTTACTTTCATAGCTGTTTGATTATGTAGCATCACTGCACATGTTAGCCTCGTAATCGTCCATTTGGTGGGCATTATAAGATCCATATGTACTCTTACATAAATTTAGAATCAACCCAATGCTTTTGAAGAGGTTTAGCTCTGCAGTCCTCTTTTAAGGACTGAACGTGGTCTATCACTGTACTTACATTAACAGCTACTCCCTCCGTCCCATAATATAAGAACGTTTTGTACAGTACACCAGTGTTCAAAACACTCTTGTATTATGGGAAGAGGGATTGGTTCATTTTGTAGCATTCTGCATCTTATCTCCCTCACCCACAATTTACTAAAAAAGATCAGATCTGTATTTAATCTTACCAACAAGTAGAATACACAGACAATGCCAGTGCAGAAGTGTAGCCCATTGCTCTTGTCAGTACATTTTGTCCTGTAACGCTTGTACTTATAGGGATTGGTAGTTGATTATGTAGCATCAATCTGCATCTTATCTTCATTATCCTCTACCCCTTCCAGTATTATCATATCTATAATTACTCTCTACAAAATGTAGAGTACAGGCAATGCTTATGAAGAAGATTCTGTGCTGAAATTCTTGAGTTATCCTTCCCTTGACATGGAGAAGGGCATTATAAAGCCGGTGTTAACTGTTAATGTAAGTCAGTCCTTCTAAAGCCTTTATCCTCAACTGCTGTTTAATTTGCTCATACTCCCTATCGTTTACTGCTGTTTAGTTTGTTGTTTCTACCAAAATGCATGTTCGTAAGAACCGTAAGTTCTAAGTTTTAGTTGTAAAACCAAATTCCTTATTCATAACATGCACATTACTTAATACTCCCTATATGTATGCTTGTTTTGTGGATCTATAATCCAGTGTGTGGTGAAGCCGCCCACGTTTGCACCTTGTCATCTCCTGTTTTATCTTACTGATGTGGCTGATGATATGAACAACATTCCATGCACATTATCCAAAATAGATACAATGATTTTCTTTGCCCTTCATCTATGCTTGTTATGTTGACATGGTAATCCAGTAGTGTGGTGAAGCTCCCCGCATTATGAACAATGCCAAATTATGATATTGATATTTTGAACATACTCTTTATTTTCAAATTTGAAATTGGATAGAATTGATAGAACAGTTATCATCTTTGTTTATACACGTGGAAAACCTGTCATCTCTCTGCTTTGTTTCAGGGTGATATGCCTGATGGCATGCACAAGTCTGCTGAAGGCTGTGAGACAAACCCAACATATATTGCAGCAAAGAAGGCAAAACATCTTGAAGATAGCGAGACAACCCCAAAGTCTTGTCTTGATGCAGTGTTCAAGTTACTTGACACTAACAGTCAGACAAGCTCACAGAATTCGTTGTCTGAATCAGTTCGACTTCTTCAGTCCCAAGTTCTAGCAGAAAAGCATTCTGCAACTCAACTTCGACTTGAAGTCCTATCTCTAAGAAAGATTGCGGAGAACACCAATGAGAACCTCATCGCTAAACAGCTACACCTGGAAGCTATGACCGACATGCTAGGCCGGTCTCACAGCCTTGCTCAGTAGCTTGCGCAGCAGTTCCCCCGCAAGGATAACCTTTCTTGAACTGTCTTGGAAGTGGTCTCGGTTCAGTATTATTTTGTTACGCTGCAATGGTGCCCAGTTTTTGTAATCTGCTTCTACGTTGCGCTTTATGATCACTGGTGGCGAACTCCGATGCCCAGTGGATGTAATATACCTTAAACCCTTTATTGTATAGTGTAGGTTTATTCTAAGTTACTATGCCGTAATTTGTTTATTGTATAGAGTAGCTTTGTTCTTAATTCATACTAGTTACGCAACAGCATGAAATGAACCCCGGCCCATGATTGTGCGAATCAAATCCCGGGCTTTTAAAAGGCCAAAATTGTCTCGGTCCTTGTTTGGCCCAATCAGATATCGGCTGCGAGCAGGACGGATGCAAACAGGGCCGTAGTTAGGCCCAACTATATGACTGGCTTTTAACAGGCCGAAATTAATATAGGGCCGAAATGTTAAACGGGCCCTTAACAGGCCAAAACTAATATCAGGCCAAATTACTAAGTGGGCCTTTAGCAGGTGGGCCCAAAAGCATAGTGTCCAGATGACGGGCCGAATCTGATATGGGCCATAATTGAGCCCAAAGCCTCTTAAAGGGCCGGACCTGATTTGGGTCGTAATTTGGCCCAGAACGTGGTAGGCTTTTAACGGGCCGGATCTCATATGGGCCACTATTAGGCCCGGAGCATGGCAGGCCATTAATGGACCGGATCAAATATGGGCCGGCATTTGGCCCAAAACATGGCAACCAGTTAACGGGCCGGCCTACTAGGGTCCTCAAAATCTTGTGGGCCTACAGCTGAGCCGGCCCATTAATGTCGGTGAAATCTCGTGGGCCTTTAGCCGGGCCGACCCATTACGACCCGCAAGAATCTTGTGGGCTTTACCTGGGTCGGCCCATTATGGCACACGAAAATATTGTGGGCCTTTACCTAGGCCGGCCCATTATGGCCCGCAAAATCTTGTGGGCCTTTAGCTGGGCCGGCCCATTACGGTCCGCAAAATCTTGTGGGCCTTTAGCTAGGCCGGCCCATTATGGTCCGCAAAATCTTGTGGGCCTTCAGTTGAGCCGGCCCATTTAAACTTGGGCCGTGCCACGTGTCGACATATCATAGGCACCTATCTGACCCACTGACGAGCTGACACGGGTTTCGTCCAGCCAATAAGAATTTTACAAGTGGAAATTTCCCATTGGTCGGGGCTGTTAACGGGTTATCGGATCCAAAACCCGACTCGATAGCTTAACGGCGTTCCGTTACGGTGGATGCCACGTGTCGGTCACCCTTGACGAAAGCACTTCTGTGACGCGCGATTTATCGTCATGGAAGTGGACACTTCCGTGATGATAATTTTGGTAATGTCATGGAACACTTCTATGACAGCACAGGTATGACTATCGTGATTCTGTCATAAATTTGTCATGGATGTACATGCATGACAAAAAAAGCGACCTACTGTGACAAACACGTATCATCACGGAAGTGTATTTTGTTTGTAGTGTTGAACTAGGTATTGAGATACGATGATCGAATCTCGGGCAAGTAACATACCGATGACAAAGGGAACAACGTATATCGTTATGCGGTTTGACCGATAAAGATCTTCGTAGAATATGTGGGAGCTAATATGAACATCCAGGTTCCGCTATTGGTTATTGACCAGAGACATGTCTCGGTCATGCCTACATAGTTCTCGAACCCGTAGGGTCCGCATGCTTAACGTTTGGTGACGATCGGTATTATGAGTTTATGTGTTTTGATGAATCGAAGGCTGTTTGGAGTCCCGGATGTGATCACGGGCATGACGAGAAGTCTCGAAATGGTCGATACATAAAGATCGATATATTGCAAGCCTATGTTTGGACATCGATATATTGGAGTACCGGGGGATTATCAGAACACCCCGGGGAGTATTTGGGCCCTAATGGGCTTTAGTGGAGAGAGAGAGAGAGAGGCAGCCACGGCAGGCTACGCGCCCCTCCCCCTCTGGTCCGAATTGGACTAGGAAGGGGGGCGGCTCCCCCCTCTCTTTCCTCCCTCTCTCCCCCTTCCTTCTCCCCTAGTCCAACTAGGGAAGGGGGTGGGGAATCCTACTCCCGGTGGGAGTAGGACTCCTCCAGGGCGCGCCATAGAGGGCCAACCCTCCCCCCTCCTCCACTCCTTTATATACGAGGGAGGGGGCACCCCATAGACACACAAGTTGATCATTGATCTCTTAGCCGTGTGCGGTGCCCCCCCCCCACCATAATCCAACTCGGTCATATCATAGCGGTGCTTAGGCGAAGCCTTGTTCCGGTAGCATCATCATCACCATCATCACGCCGTCGTGCTGATGAAGCTCTCCCTCAACACTCTGCTGGATCGTGAGTTCGTGGGATGTCACTGAGCCGAACATGTGCAGATCGCGGAGGTGCCATACTTTCGGTACTAGGATTGGTCGATCGTGAAGACGTATGACTACATCAACCGTGTTTTCATAATGCTTTCGCTTATGGTCTACGAGGGTACGTGGACAACACTCTTCCCATCTCGTTGTTATGCATCACCATGATCTTGTGTGTGCATAGGAATTTTTTGATATTACTGCGTTCCCCAACAGACGATACTTTGGAGATGGAGATCAAAGGCACAAGATGATAATGGCCATATCATGTCACATATTTTGATTGCATATGATGTTTATCTTTTATGCATCTTATTTTGCTTAGTACGGCGGTAGCATTATAAGATGACCCCTCACTACTGCAGGAGACTGCTAACGTGACACTACGATCAGAGACCCTTTGCTGAAACTTTGTGCGATGCAATAATCGCAAACGATGGTGTAAAAAACCGTCAAAAAAGGTGCAAAACGTTTGCGATGATGGATGCATCAAACACGGTTAAGATTTTAGTTGTGTGTGCGATGTAGGGCATAGAGTTAATCCATTCAAACTGTCTGTGATGAGGCAGAGCAATAGAAACGGGCGGCCATAACAATGTGTGTGCGATGCAGGACACACAGTTAATTCATTCAAACTGTTTGCGATGAGGTAGAACAACAGAAACGGGCAGCCATATCAATGTGTGTGTGATATACGGCATACGGTTAACTCAGACGAACTGTTTTCGATTAGGGAACACAACAGAAATGGTTCAACTTATCAAGATGTGTGTGATATGCAGCATATAGTTCACATTGATGAATTGTTTGCGATGAGCCAAAAGAACACAAACGAGTCGTGTAAACAAGATGTGTGTGATACGTGGCAAACAGCCGACTCGGATGAACTGTTTGCGATGAGAAATTACAACACAGACGGTCAATATAGTTACTTCGTGTGTGATTCTGTGTGTACAAAAAACTTTGGAAAATGCAAACTAGTTGCTGGCGGTGGCTAGGTGTATCACACACGTTGCGTCTGCGAGTACTCATGTCCGATGATTAGTGTGTTACACATACGTTTCCTTATGTGAACATGTGTGTGAATTTGCAATATGGACAATTAACATGCAAATGCCTTCTGGACATCGGGCACACGCTTAAACTCAATGAACTGTGTACGATACTAATACATTCCATGAAAATTTAAGAACTTGGGTAACAACATTTGAGTAACATATATATAGTGATTACACTATTCGACAAAAGGAGGATCTTCATAACACGGTTTTGACAACCATATGGTCCATATCTACATACTTATAACATAGTAACAACTATCACATTTTAAGAGGCTAAGGGCCAACAACCATATGGTCCATATCTACATACTTAACATATATAGTAACAACTAGCACATTTTAAGAGGTTGAGGGCCAACAACCACAACTATCCACTGGAAGCAGCTTGATCACGGTGACTCGGCATCTAGTCAATGAAAAGGAAGAGCCCTCCTGTGCCTTGGTAGAGCAGGAGTAAAATAGTGTCTCCAATTTTCCAATATGGATGCATTTCCATGAGAAGCGAGAACTTGTTAATTTGAATGGCTCCATTTTTGCGGGAAATGCAGTACCTTGCAATCACTTTGGCATTATTAGCAGGCACAAGTGTAGTTCGACCATGCCAGGAAATCGATCCAGGAATGGCTATAGGGGCAATTTCTATTGACATGTAGAATAAAAAACAATTGCAACATATCATTGAAGATCTATATAGTTTATGAGCATCAACATTAAAATAAGACTTTTTACCAGCGCTTTGTGCACACAATTGGTCTTGTTCAGTGTGTGCACCATAGGTCTAATTAATCCCATCCAAAATCCAGCGTTCATACACTGTGCTATCTCTGTCAGATTATCAACAAAGTTTATGACATGCTTCAAGTCCTTCCTGTGAAATTTGGTACGCTTAGTGACTTACAGATCGTTCACTATGCATCCAGCATATCCTGCTTAAAAGGTGGAAAGGTATTATTTATTCAGAACATGGCAAAAGAATATATAGTGCGCATAAATTGGTAAACAAAATTTGTTACTGCCTAGGAACGGAGTCAGAATATGATATCACAATTGGTTGCTTAAATAGTGATCAATTGGTTGCTTAAATAGTAATATGACATCATGGAGAAAGTTGAAAGGACACTAGCCGCGATCAGACTTTGGCCGGCTGATGACATTGGGGAAGTAAACATCCATGTTAATTAGACCAGGCTGTGGTGCACGCACTAGAATTTTATTGCCAGCTTTCAGTTCATAACACTTAGACATTTTTCTCCAAAGGTCCGCATTAAAATAGGAGTGACCATCTTTATCAAGTTTTACGCTAACCGTCATTGTAAATCCATGTTGTGTTGTCAATATGACATCCTGGGAGTCATCAGTAGAGTAAAGCCTAAGATTTCCTTCTACTCCTATTCTTGCAAAGCAAGGGATGTACTGCTTGAAATGAAAATTAAGATCATTAATTAGATATATTGAAATAACCGAGCAAGATGCAAATACGGGAGTAACTGATAGAACATATCCATATATAGATGCAAGCAAAGTACAAAAATATAGAATTAAAAATAGATAATGTAACAAAGATTTGATGCAAATATATAGATAATGTAGCAATAGACGTTATATGTTCACAAATTTAGGCCATGCTGGTAGGTTCAGATTGAACATACTGAGTGCTCCCTGAAGTCATCCGGAATGGTGAGATAGAACTTCATTTTCGACTGGCCACGACCACAGTTGCCCGATTTGTGCTTGCACTGTGCACACATGAATGAACACCCACGAATCAGCTAGAACAAAAATGATTCCACTGCGATTTCCGCCGGTTGATTAACAGCAATGGACGGACTGCGATAAGAGATGAGTGAATATTCGCTAATTAAGTTTATTACCTTCTCCATGAGAAAATCCCCATCCCAATCCCGTAGAAAACCCCAGTCAACCAGAGTCTAGAATGTTGGTGCAGATAGGCGGCGGAAAGCGGTGGAGGCAAAATCCGGTGCCGTTTGGAGCGCGACCTACGCCCGCCGCTAACAGCCGTCGAGTTTATGGTGCAAAGTTGTAGAGGAGTCCGCGGCGAGTGAGTGGGGATGAAGTGGGCGAGGGTTTTCTTTTCCTTTTATAGGTGTGAGTGAACACACATGGTTCGCAGAGGCGACGAAGATGAATCATGTGCGATAGTAAATCACCGAGATTGAATGGGAATCCAAATTTTCTTTCTCCTTCATCCATGAATTTTTTTCCTACGATGAACATAAACCCTGCTAATCACCGTGTTGAAATTTGACACTTTTCCAGGTTCATTTACAATATTTAGGGGATTATGTGCATTTTGTAGGCATTAATGCACGTAATTCAAATTCAAACAATTGGTGCATGAAAGGGTGCACAAGAACGGTCTGGAAAAACCATACTCGTGGTATTTAGTAATTTCTAAAGCCTTTTACAAGGAATGGGCAGATATATCAATGGAATGCGTGGCAATAGTCAACCACAAACGTGTCATTTACTGGGTTATCAACTATAGAACAATGAAATATGTGCTTGAAAAACATGACGGCTGGCATGGTGACATGGTGTGGCCTCACCGTGCCCTGTTTAAAAGCTGAGAAAGTTTGATTTATGTTGTCATGCGCGCCCTTCATAAATCGAACCATCACCAAGGAAGTTCAATGCTTTCGAGAGGAAAGTCACCAAGATTAAAGGGGGACCCAAATTTCCATCCTAGTTTGTCATTTAGTTTTTTTCCAACGATCAACATACCGCCTCAAATGAAACGTGTTCAAATTTGAAATTTTTCTGAACTCATTTACCATATTTAGGGGATTGTGTGCATTTTCTAGGCATTAATTATGCACATAATTCAAATTCGAACAACTGGTGGATGAAAAGGTGCACAAGAACGGTCTGGAAAACCATGCTTGTGCTATACAAAAAATGAAACACATGGATGGAAAACATGACGCCTTGTGTGGTGCCATGGTATGGCCTCACCATGCCCTGGTAAAACTTGGAGAATTTTTTCCTTATGTCGTGATGCGCGCCTTTCATAAAACGAACCATCCTTCAAGGAAGTTTCATGGTTTCGAGGGGGAAATCACCAAGATTGAAGGGGGATCCAAATTTCCTTTGTCCTTTGTCCACGAGTTTTTTTTCTATGATGAGCATACAACCTGCAAATCACCGTGTTGAAATTTTGCACTTTTTCGGGTTCATTTGCCATATTTAGGGGATTATGTGCATTTCCTAGGCATTAATGCGCATAATTCAAGTTCAAACAATCGATGCATGAAAGGGTCCACAAGAACGGCCTAGAAAACCATGCTCGTGCCATTTAGTAAATTCTCATGCCTTTTACCAGGAATGGACAGATATTTCGATGAAATGTGTGGCAATAGTCAACCACAAATGTCTGTTTGTTGGGTTTTCAATTATAGAAAAAATGAAATAAATGCTTAAAAACATGACGCCTGGCATGGTGCCATGGTATGACCTCACCATGCCCTGGTAAAAATTTGAGAAGGTTTGGCTTATTTCATCATGCACGCCCTTCATAAATCGAACCATCACTGAGGAAGTTCCATGCTTTCGAGAGGGAAAATCCCCAAGATTGAAGGGGATTCCTAATTTCCGTCCTAGTTTGTCATTCAGTTTTTTCCAACGATGAACATACCACCTCAAATGCAACGTGTTCAAATTTGACATTTTCTCGGGATCATTTACCATATTTAGGGGATTATGTGCATTTTCTAGGCATTAATGGACATAATTCAAATTTGAACAATCGGTGCATGAAAAGGTGCAAAAGAACGGTCTAGAAAACCATGCTCGTGTTATTTAGCACATTCTCATGCCTTTTACAAGGAATGGGCAGATATTTGAAGGAAATGTGTGGCAATAGTCAACCATAAACGCGTCATTTACTCGGTTAACAACTATACAAAAAATGAAACACATCGTTGGAAAACATGACGCCTGGCGTGGTGCCATGGTATGGCCTCACCATGCCCTGGTAAAAATTGGAGAATGTTTTCCTTATGTCGTGATGCGCGCCTTTCATAAATCGAACCATCACCGAGGAAGTTACATGGCTTCAAGGGGGAAATCACCAAGATTGAAGGGGGATCCAGATTTCCTTTGTCCTTTGTCCACGAGTTTTTTTCTATTATGAGCATACAACCTGCAAATCACCGTGTTCAAATTTGGCACTTTTCCGGGTTCATTTGCCATATTTAGGGGATTATGTGCATTTCCTAGGCATTAATGCACATAATTCAAGTTCAAACAATCGATGCATGAAAGGGTCCACAAGAATGGCCTAGAAAACCATGCTCGTGCCATTTAGTAAATTCTCATGCCTTTTACAAGGAATGGACAGATATTTCGATGAAATGTGTGGTAATAGTCAACCACAAATGTCTGTTTGTTGGGTTTTAAACTATAGAAAAAATGAAATAAATGCTTAAAAAACATGACGCCTAGCATGGTGCCATGGTATGACCTCACCATGCCTTGGTAAAAATTTGAGAAGGTTTGACATATGTTGTCATGCACGGGCTTCATAAATCGAACCATCACTGAGGAAGTTCCATGCTTTCAAAAGGGAAATCCTCAAGATTGAAGGGGAATCCAAATTTTCTTCGTTCTTTGCCCTGGAGTTTTTTCTACAACGAACATACACTCTGCAAAATCACCGTGTTCAAATTTGGCATTTTTCAGGCTCATTTACCATATTTAGGGGATTATGTGCATTTTCTAGGCCTTTAGCGCATATAAATCCAATCCAGCTACAGGTGCACGGGTGTGATGTACGGGACGTGGATTGCCGTTCGATCACGGCGCATCCAATGGTGCACACGCACGATCCGCGTGGCTGGGGTTCCGGCCAATCATAACGCAACACACAATAGGCTCAACACACACTGTTTCCGGAAGCAACGGAGATGAACCGTGTGCGATAATGAATGAGCAAAATTGTAAGGGAAGCCAAATTTCTGTTGTCGTTTGTGGTTGAGCTCTTGAATACCACCGCACTGTATGGCTGCCCAGCCCCTCCGTCCCAGAGCTCTCTCCAGGCGTCGTCCATGGCACCGCGGCGCACAGTAACTGGTAAGGAAGCGATGGCATCCCGCCGCGCCGCGTTCCTCGCCGCCCGCAACCGCACACATGGTAAGGAAGTGATGGCATCTCGCCGCGCTGAGTTCATCATCGCCGGTGGCCAGACAGTTACATGGGCGGACTTTGAGGCTATCATGGCCGAATGGGTGGTGGATCTAGAGGCGGCCAAAGCCGCACAGAAGGAGCGAAAAAGGCAGAAAGCAGTCAAGAAAAGAGAGTCACGCGGCCGCAAGAAAAAAGAGGCCGCATGCCATGGTGGGGAGAGCTTGGCGGAGATCGAAGCACGGTGGGCTGCCGCCTACAAGGCCAGGAAGGAGAACGCCGGTGTCTGGCCAGCATGCCCTAATGGCAGCATGTGAGAAGTAGTTTAAGTTTGTAGTATTAGAGCAAATTACGAGTAGTACTTTAAGTTTGTAGTATTAACGTACAATGTCGGTAAGAGCATCATTTGAGGGCTTTGAGCGTTGATTAGCATGTGTGCCCATGTTTTTTTTGCGTTAATCATTATAAGATCACAGAACACATTGTTTCTATGTCGTACCCATCTGTGTTTTTTGTGTTAATGACCCATAAGTCAGTTAGCTGTGCGATATTTCCTAATAAACCAGGCGTACCATTGACCGAAAAAAATCAAGTACACGTGTACATTTTTTTGGAGACGGGATCTGCCAACTTTCTTTTTTCTCGCACACGAGTATTTTACGTGCTTCGTCTGCGTTGTGTGTTTCCCCCGCCCGAGTTTCAAATTTCGGACCGAAATTTTCATTAGGCGCGTGATTTCAGAATTTATTCCTCCAACCACATCCCCTTCCCCTTAGTATCCCCGATGCTCGCAGCGGTCGCCCGAGTGAACAGCACCCGCCCCCCCACCCCCCCCCCCCCCCGCCAGGAGCTGATGGCGGTCCCTGACGCGATGGATGCTGTGCGTGTTGACCCAGAGGAACACCTCGCCTCCACCGCCGCCGCCGACATGGTGCAAGCTCTGGCCCAGATGAAGTCCCCCAGTGACTACCCCCTAGGACTTAACAGGTAAGATCTGACCAGCTAAATCTTACCAATACCACTTCCAACGGCTATGATTTGTACGGTTGATGTATTAAGCATGTCCGTGCCTTGTTTATTTTAGTACTATACACTGTGTGA
Source organism: Triticum urartu (assembly GCF_003073215.2). Classification (NCBI taxonomy): domain Eukaryota; kingdom Viridiplantae; phylum Streptophyta; class Magnoliopsida; order Poales; family Poaceae; genus Triticum; species Triticum urartu. The sequence goes on along the minus strand of NC_053025.1, from coordinate 448,672,175 downwards.
TGTTCAAATATTACCGTGTCCAGATTAATTTCACCAATACCAGCAAAAAACTTACAATACATGACTCAGGATATCACTAGAGATGCTGCCCATTTGCTATTTTTAGTGGATGCTAACCCTGTTGCACTTAACATGCCTGTCCATGTACTTACGCAGGGTCATAACAGCCGATGCTTTTGTTTGCCGTCGAGGTTAGTTGCATCCCATGTCTTACAGTATTTACATAATTTGTGCGATTGCAGTTTAACTTCTACCCATTTATTGGTTGCCTGTAGGTACACATGTCAGTGGCACTGATCCACGCTTTGACCCGGAGGAACAGCTCGCCTCCGCCGTCACTGACTTTGGGCGATCTCTAGCCAAGATGAAGTGCCCCAACAACTACCTCTCAGGACTTACCAAGTATGTACTCACCAGTTCAATCTTACCAATACCAGTTGCAATTAATGGCTATGTTCTGTACGGTATTAAGAATGTTCTAGTAAAGATGCCTAACACGTTTTTGCTACTTTCCCTACCTTCGTATAGACATCTTGGCCATTCTCTGCTCTGGCAGCACCTTCCTTGTGATGTTTAACTATGCCAATTGCATTCTTATCAGTACCGGTTTCAATGTATATTAAGCCTGTTGCAATTAACACTTGAATCCATTTTTAAACAGTTGCATTTCAATGGCTACAAACTTACAAAACATGACTTAGGATGTTGTTAAGCGTGTTGCAATTAACAGTTGTATCCATTTTTTAATCTGTCCATTTGCTACCATGCTACTCTCCGCAATGAAGATATACTAGAGATGCTGCCCCATTTGCTTTTTTTTGGTGGATGCTAACCCTGTTGTACTTAACATGCTTGTCCATGTACTTACGCAGGGTCATAATGGCCGATGCTGTTGTTTGCCATCACGGTTAGCTGCATCACATGTCTTACAGTATTTCACATCATTTGTGCAATTGCAGTTTAACTTCTACCATTTACTGGTTGCCTGTAGGTACACATGTCAGTGGCACTGATCCACGCTTCGACCTGGAGGAACAGCTTGCCTCCGCCGCCGCTGACTTTGGGCGGGCTCTGGCCAAGATGAAGTGCCCCAGCAACTATCTCTCAGGACTTACCAAGTATGTACCCACCAGTTCAATCTTACCAATACCAGTTGCAATTAATGGCTATATTTTGTACTGTCGATGTATTAAGCATGTTGTAGTAAACATGCCTAACACGTTTGGGCTATTTTCCCTACCTTTTTATGGGCCATTATCTGCTCTGGCAGCACCTGCCCTGTGATGTTTAACTCTGCCAATTGCATTTTATCAGTACCGGTTTCAATGGCCATTAATCCTGTTGCAATTAACAGTTGTATCCATTTTTAAAGAGTTATATTTCAATTGCTACAAACTTACAAAACATGAATTAGGATGTTGTTAAGCCTGTTGCAATTAAGAGTTGTATCCATTTTTTAATCTGCCCCTTTGCTACCGTGTTACTCTTTTGAAATGAAGATATCACTACAGATGATGTCGTTTTATTACCATTTGCTATTTTTGGTGGATGTTAACCCTGTTGTAGTTAACATTGGCTTTCCATGTACTTACACAGGGCTACAATGGGCGATGTTGTTGTTTGTCATCGAGGTTAGCTGCATCCCATGTCTTATACACCATCTATTCCTAAATATAAGTATTTTTAGAGATTCCAATATAGACCACATAAGGAGCAAAATGAGTGAATCTAGATTCTAATCTAAACTATATCTATAATTCTATATATATATATATCTATATGCAGTTCATATTGAAATCTCAAAAAAATACTTGTACTTAGGAACGTAGGTAGTTGTATTTTACATCATCTGTGCAATCTCAGTTTAGCTTCTAACATTTACTGGTTGCTTGTAGGTACATATATGAGGGGTACTGATCCACACTTTGATCCCTTTTGCATATAGGGCAATGAGATATTCATGAACAAGCATCGAGTGAGGAAACTAAGAAAGATTGTTAGGCGAAAGAAACGGGTGATTGGAATTAAGCTCTTTATTTACACTTTGTCGAAGACAACAGTGAAATTTAGGATGGTAAGTAATGTGTTGCTTTTTTCCCTACCCACAACAATTTACTCTATTAGACATCAGTATCTGATATTTTTCTCTTTTCAGTGGTTTCCGAAGCTGTTTACTAATGATTATCTTGCGAACTACATGACCCGAGTGGAGGCAACTAAGGTTAAAGTATATAATTCATGCTACCATGACAATGCTCTAGAAGTCTTCCTGAAGGCGGTGAAGGATGGGCGGGCAATCGTCACAAGGGGTTGGACAAAAGCGGTTTGTGCCTATGGCATGCAGGAAGGCACATTATGGGCATTCCGCTTCTTCAACACCGTTGGCAGTCCAAATGATTTACACTTGTCTCTTCACCTTTACCGCCTTTAAATATTGTGGTTCATCATAGTTAATTGTTGCCTAATCCTGTAATTGTTGAACATATTGTACTGGCAATTTTATTTATGGATTCGTTGTTGAACCATTATGCTGAGAATTTGAATTGCACGATTCGTATTTCAAAATTTCCAATTAGAATAATAAATTACAGGAAAAAATAAAAATAGAACAGACGGTCATGGACCTTTGCAAACGGTTCTAGCAGTAAAAGCGCTTGCGATGGATAGCCCAATGCCACACAGTTTTCTACATCAAATTGTGCGTGATGTAGTTAATGAAAGCAAATAGTTAACCAAGGCAGAGCATGTGTGATAATTACACCTTTCACACACAAGCGTATACATAAAACCATGTGGGATGTACATCCGAACGGAAATGTTTTCCCTGGATTGACTGTGTGGGATGTACATAAGAACGGAAACGTATTCCTTGGATTGACTTTGTGTGATATACATATGAATGGAAATGATTTTCTGGGATTCACCGTGTGGGATGTACATACCTACGGAAATTATTTCTGGGATTTACCGTGTGGGATGTACATACCTACGGAAATGATTTCTGGGATTCACCGTGTGGGATGTACATACCTACGGAAATGATTGGATTTCGATGCCTCGCCCGATCGCACATGGCCCAAGCCTGGGTCCCAGGAGGGCCTATCCCTGACGATTTCTGGGTCGTGTGGGAAGGACACCCTATCGCACACACTCACTTGGCGATGGTTCCAAATGCTGTCGCAGAAAGGGGTAAAAAACGTTTGTTTAGGACCGACGCACACCAGTGCCTCACTAAATTTCAAGGTATAAGTGTTCTCCCTGAGTATGCACCATTGCGACAGTTCATCATGCCGAGACACCACGTGATGATCGGGTGTGATAAGCTCTACATTCACATACAACGGGTGCAAGATAGTTTTTCACACGCGAAATACTTGGGTTAAACTTGACGAGCCTAGCATATGCAGATATGGCCCCGGAACACTGAGACCGAAAGGTCAAGCATGAATCATATAGAAGATATGATCAACATAGTGATGTTCACCATTGAAAACTACTCCATCTCACGTGATGATCATACATGGTTTAGTTGATATGGATCACGTGATCACTTAGATGATTAGAGGGATGTCTATCTAAGTGGGAGTTCTTAAGTAATATGATTAATTGAACTTTAATTTATCATGAACTTAGTCCTGGTAGTTTTTGCATATATATGTTGTAGATCAATAGCTCGCTATAGCTCCTCTGTTTCATTTTTGATATGTTCCTAGAGAAAAATAAGTTGAAAGATGATAGTAGCAATGATGCGTACTGGGTCCATGATCTGAGGGTTATTCTCATTACTGCACAGAAGAATTATGTCCTTGATGCACTGCTAGGTGACAGACCTTTTACAGGAGCAGATGCAGACGTTATGAATGTTTGACAAGCTTGGTATGATGACTACTTGATAGTTTAGTGCGCCATACTTTACGGCTTATAACCAGGACTTCAAAAACGTTTTGAACGCCACGGAGCATATGAGATGTTCCAATAGCTAAAATTGGTATTTCAGACTCATGCCCGTGTTAAGAGGTATGAGACCTCTGACAAGTACTTTGCCTACAAGATGGAGGAGAACAGCTCAGCTAGTGAGCATGTGCTCAGAATGTCTGAGTACTACAATCACTTGAATCAAGTGGGAGTTAATCTTCCAGATAAGATAGTGATTGACAGAGTTCTCTAGTCACTATCACCAAGTTACTAGAACTTCGTGATGAACTATAATATGCAAGGGATAACGAAAACGATTCCCAAGCTCTTCGTGATGCTGAAATTGGCGAAGGTAGAAATCAAGAAAAAGCGTCAAGTGTTGATGGTTGACAAGACCACTAGTTTCAAGTAAAAGGGCTAGGGAAAGAAAGGGAACTTCAAGAAGAATGGCAAGCAAGTTGCCACTCCTGTGAAGAAGCCCAAAGCTAGACCTAACCCTGAAACTAAGTGCTTCTACTACAAAGAGAATGGTCACTGGAAGCGGAACTACCCGAAATACTTGGCGGATAAAAAGGATGGCAAAGTGAACAAAAGTATATTTTATATACATGTTATTGATTTGTACTTTACTAGTGTTCATAGTAACCCCAGGGTATTTGATACCGGTTTAGTTGCTAAGATTAGTAACTCAAAACATGAGTTGCAAAATGAACAGAGACTAGTTAAGGGCAAGGTGACGATGTGTGTTGGAAGTGACTCCAAGGTTGATAAGATCACCTTCGCACACTCCCTTTACCTTCGGGTTTAGTATTGAACCTAAAATAAATGTTATTTAGTGTTTGTGTTGAGCATAAATATGATTGGATCATGTTTATTGCAATACGGTTATTCATTTAAGTCAAAGAATAATTGTTATTCTATTTACATGAATAAAACCTTCTATGGTCATACACTTAATATAAACGGTTTATTGAATCTCGATCGTAGTGATACAGATATTCATAATATTGAAGCCAAAAGATGCAAAGTTAATAATGATAGTGCAACTTATATGTGGCATTGCCGTTTAGGTCATATTGGTGTAAAGCGCATGAAGAAACTCCATGCTGATGGGCTTTTGGAATCACTTTATTATGAATCATTTGCTGCTTGGGAACCATGCCTCATGGGCAACATGACTAAGACTTTGTTCTCCGGAACAATGGAGCAAGCAACTGACTTATTGGAAATAATACATACTAATGTATGTGATCCGATTAGTGTTGAGGCTCGCGGCGGGTATCGTTATTTTCTGACCTTCACAGATGATTTAAGCAGATATGGGTATATCTATGTAACATCCCAAATTTTCAATTTGGAATGTTATACATTAGATCATCATGCATATCCTATTTTCTTGCATTTTGGTCGATCCTAGAAATTTCACGCAACTCAAGGACCTTCGGAGAGAGTTGGGGATTTCGTTATTTTCATATTTGAGAGTTTTCTCGAATTTGAAAAGAGGATCATTCCGATATCAAAATATGAGAGAGGGAATAATATGACTTTCCCAAAATATAGGAAAAATGAAGATTTAATAAATAGATCAAATTTTGTTTTCCGGTGTTTGTTTGTTTTTCTTTGGATAGGGAAAAATGCGCGTTTTCAAAAATTTCATTTTAGGTCCGGAGTAAAGTTCATTTTGTTCGACTCATTTTTAGGAGTCGGGGAAAATTTACTTTAGAATTTTTGGAGTTCGTTTAGTTTTCTTTTTCTTTGTTTTTCTACGCGCGGAATTATTTAAAAAAAAGGAGCCAGGCCAGCCGGGCCAAGGCCCAGGCCAGCCGCCGCCCCAGCTCCCTCTGCGCTAGCGCCAGGAGCCTCGCTCCCTGAGTCCCAGCGGGACTCCAGGAGCCGGCCGCCCCTCCCTTGCCCCTTGGCCAAGTCTTTAGCCCCCCCCTTTCCTTTGTTCCGTTTTCTTTTTTCTTCTAGGACTCTTTTTCCTACTCTATTTCTTGTCCCCTACCCCAAGTCTCCTCTTCCCTCACCAATATAAATACCCCCACACCCCCCCCTCTCCTCACACCAAAAACCCAAACCCCCTCTCCTCCCCAAGCCGTGCCCCACACCCGCGTCGCCGCCCTTGTGCCCTAGCGCCGCGCCACCCCACCCCGCGCCGCCGCCCTTGAGCCCTAGCGCCGCCGCCGCCCTAGCACGCCGCCGTCGCCACCGTTCGCCCCGCCTCGCCGGAGGTAGCCCCGCGCCTCTCTTTTTCTTCCCCGCGGTTCGGTTCTTTTAAAAGAAACCGTTCCGGTTTTCTTTTCCGGTTTTTCTCTCCGATTCTTCGTTTCGATTTCTTTTCCGAAAACCCAAGATCAGTTTTCGTTCTTCTTTTGGACCGTTCGTCTCAACAAACGTGATCACCGATTATTCCCGGTTAACCACGCCCGTTCGTTTAACCGTTCGTCTCTTTCTTTTCGTCGAATTTATTCCGCGATCGCGATCTCAGATCCGATCTTCGTTCTAGTTTATCTTCTCGCTCGTTTTTTGGAATCAGGTGATTCAAGTGCCTGGAGTTTCGTTTCGAAACCGCCGTTCCGTCTAACCAACTTAAACAAGTTTTTGCCCCGGTAAAATTTGACCTAGTTTCAACTTGCTAGAACCAAGTTGTTTTCTTCCGCCGTTTGTTTTCCGTTTCTTTGTTCGGTTCGTTCTTTCTTTGCAACCGGAGTTCTTAAGTTGAACTATCTGGTTCATTTTCTCGTTCGAGTTTTACTTGTGCATTAGATGAGTACTTATTGTGTGGTTACTATTGTCTGCTTACGATAGATTGACCGGAGTGTGACGAGTAGATCTATCAAGAGTTTTAAGTGCGAATCATCTTCATCTACATTGCAGGCAAGTTCACACTTTGATCATACCTTTCTAAAACCCATTTTTTATTGCATTAGATCAATCCTCACACATTGCATGACTAGGATCTAATTAAATTGTGGGATGGGAAGTAGATGAGGTAGTACCTATTACCTGTATTACTATGAAACCTTTGGGAGTTACTTCTACGTTTGCTTATTATGCCATGCTATGCTAGTAGACGTGGATTGGGTGAGTGATATCCATGATAGATGTGAGTTGATAATTTTAATGGTTTATCTAAGTGGCAACTTAAACACACATCTGGGTGGATTGAGGCACCTGATGTCTATCAGGACTTGCCTGTTTTTTTTGGACCGCCACCCAGGCTCAAAGGGATCATAAGATCTTTCATGCTAGAAACTTCCGTGTGCAGCCACATGCTACTATGGGCTCTGGCGTAGTTGACTAAGTTGTGCGAACTCTTACGGGGTGGACTAGCAGATGTAGGGTTGTAGGTGGTACGGTCTACCCCACATGTAAGGTGCTAGCGCTTCTGAAAGACTATGTCTCGGTCATCCGTTTCTCAAACACCGTGTAGTGCGAGAAAACAAACGGAGGCGATCGAGTCATGTGGGGAAAAGTGCGCAAACCTCTGCAGAGTGTATAAACTAATCATGATTAGCCGTGTCCCCGGTTATGGACATCTTGAGTATCTAGTTCTTGGATTATCCTATTGATCTCATCACGTTACTTTAAATGAATATTGTTGGGTTTAATGATGTTACTTAATTGGGATTGAGAATGCTGTCAACCATTCTCAATGTTCAACAACCACCATGGTAGTAATTAAATCTATTCCTTTGCAGTAGGGAAAAAATTGGCTTTACGCAAAAACCTTATAGCCATAGAGCTTTTCCACCAGCCAAATATGCATGTAGTGATAGGCTTTATTCATCATTCTCTATGGTGTGAATTTGCCAGTACATTCAATGTACTGACCCGTTTTCGGGCTGCAACGTCTCATGTTGCAGGTTTTCTTACGACGAGTAAGTGATACGTTAGGGTTACGATTTCTACACTCAACTTTGCCGTTGGTGTTGATGGGAATCCACAACCTTGTTGCTTCCGCTATATGGATTGAGGTAATAGTATTTACGTTACTTTATACATGTGATTTACCTCTGTTATAAATCCTTCGAGTACTGTGTGTGTCAGCATACCGATCCAGGGATGACATGTAAGCACAGAGACTTGATCCATTCGGGTCGGGTCGCTACAATCTACTTGATGAAACATAAGTCTGAAACATTTGAAAAGCTCAAAGAATTTTAGAGTGAAGCGGAAAATCATCATAACAAGAAAATAAAGTTTCTACGATCTGATCGTGGAGACAAATATTTGAGTTGCGAGTTTGGTCTTCACTTGAAACGATGTGGAATAGTTTCACAACTCACGCCACCTGGAACACCACAGCATAATAGTGTGTCCGAACGTCATAACCATACTTTATTAGATATGGTGCGATCTATGATGTGTCTTACCGATTTATCACTATCATTTTGGGGTTATGCATTAGAGACAGCTGCATTCACGTTAAATAGGGCACCATCTAAATCCGTTGAGATGACACCATATGAACTGTGGTTTAGCAAGAAACCTAAGCTGTTGTTTCTTAAAGTTTGGGGCTATGATGCTTATGTGAAAAGGTTTCAACCTGATAATCTCGAATCCAAATCGGAGAAATGCGCCTTCATAGGATACCCAAAGGAAACTGTTGGGTACAGCTTCTATCACAGATCCGAAGGCAAGATATTCGTTGCTAAGAATGGATCCTTTCTAGATAAGAAGTTTCTCTCGAAAGAAGTGAGTGGGAGGAATGTAGAACTTGATGAGCTAATTGTACCTTCTCCCGAAATGGAAAGTAGTTCATCACAGAAATTGTTTCTAGTGATTCCTACGCCAATTAGTGAGGAAGTTAATGTTGATGATCATGAAACTTCAGATCAAGTTACTACCGAACCTCGTAGGTCAACCAGAGTATGGTCTGCACTAGAGTGGTATGGTAATCCTTTCTGGAGGACATGTTACTAGACCATGATGAACCTACGAACTATGAGGAAGTGATGAGGAGCCCAGATTCCGCAAAATGCCTTGAGGCCATGAAATCTGAGATGGGATCCATGTATGAGAAAAAAGTGTGGACTTTGGTTGACTTGCCCAATGATCGGCAAGCCATTGAGAATAAATGGATCTTCAAGAGGAAGACAGAGGTTGATAGTAGTATTACTATATACAAAGCTCGAATTGTCGCAAAAGGTTTTCGACAAGTTCAAGATGTTGACTACGATGAGATTTTCTCACTCGTAACGATGCTTAAGTCTATCCGAATCATGTTAGCAATTGCCACATTTTATGAAATCTAGCAAATGGATGTCAAAACTGCATTCCTTAATGGATTTATTAAAAAAGTGTTGTATATGTTGCAACCAGAAGGTTTTGTCAATCCTAAAGGTGTTAACAAAGTGCGCAAGCTCGAGCGATCCATCTATGGACTGGTGCAAGCTTCTCGGAGTTGGAATATACGCTTTGATGAGTTGATCAAAGCATATAGTTTCATACAAACTTCCGGTGAAGTCTGTATTTACAAGAAAGTGAGTGGGAGCACTACAGCCTTTCTGATAAGTATATGTGAATGACATATTGTTGATCGGAAATGATGTAGAATTTTCTGGAAAGCATAAATGAGTGTTTGAAAGGAGTTTTTCAAAGAAAGACCTCGGTGAAGCTACTTACATATTGAGCATCAAGATCTATAGAGATAGATCAAGACGCTTGATATATTTTTTAATAAGTACATACCTTGACAAGATTTTGAAGTAGTTCAAAATGGAATAGTCAAAGAAGGAGTTCTTGCATGTGTTGCAAGGTGTGAAGTTGAGTAAAGACTCAAAACCCGAGCACGGAAGAAAATAGAAAGAGAATGAAAAGTCATTCCCTATGCCTCAACCATAGGTTCTATAAAGTATGCTATGTTGTGTACCAGACCTATTGTGTACCTCACCAAGAGTTTGGCGAGAGGGTACAATAGTGATCCAGGAGTGGATCACTGGACATCGGTCAAAATTATCCTTAGTGGAATAATGATATGTTTCTCGGTTATGGAGGTGACAAAAAGTTCGTCGTAAAGAGTTACGTCAATGCAAGTTTTGACATCGATCTGGATGACTCTGAGTCTCAATCTGGATACATATTGAAAGTGGGAGCAATTAGCTGGAGTAGCTCCGTGCAGAGCATTGTAGACATAGAAAAATTTGCAAAATACATACGCCTCTGAATGTGGCAGACCCGTTGACTAAATTTCTCTCACAAGCAAAACATGATCACTCGTTGGGTGTTAATCACATAGCTATGTAAACTAGATTATTGACTCTAGTAAACCCTTTGGGTATTAGTCACATGGAGATGTGAACTATTGGTGTTAAATCACATGACATGTGAACTAGATTATTGACTCTAGTGCAAGTGGGAGACTGAAGGAAATATGCCCTAGAGGCAATAATAAAGTTGTTATTTATATTTCCTTATATCATGATAAATGTTTATTATTCATGCTAGAATTGTATTAACCGGAAACTTGATACATGTGTTAACACATAGACAAACAGAGTGTCCCTAGCTAGTATGCCTCTGCTTGACTAGCTTGTTAATCAAAGATGGTTAAGTTTCCTAGCCATAGAAATGTGTTGTCATTTGATGAACGGGATCACATCATTAGAGAATGATGCGATGGACAAGACCCATCCGTTAGATTAGGACTATGATCGTTTAGTTTAATGCTATTGCTTTCTTCATGACTTATACATGTTCCTATGACTATGAGATTATGCAACTCCCGAATACCAGAGGAACACTTAGTGTGCTATCAAACGTCACAATGTAACTGGGTGATTATAAAGATGCTCTACAGGTGTCTCCGATGGTGTTTGTTGAGTTGGCATAGATCGAGATTAGGATTTGTCACTCCGATTGTCGGAGAGGTATCTCTGGGCCCTCTCGGTAATGCTCATCACTATAAGCCTTGCAAACAATGTGACTACAGAATTAGTTATGGGATGATGCATTACAAAACGGTTAAAGAGACTTGTCGGTAACGAGATTGAACTTGGTATGAGGATACCGACGATCAAATCTCGGGCAAGTAACATACCGATGACAAAGGGAACAACATACGTTGTTATGCGGTTTGACCGATAAAGATCTTCGTAGAATATGTAGGAGCCAATATGAGCATCTAGGTTCCGCTATTGGTTATTGACCAAAGATGTGTTTCGGTCATGTGTACATAGTTCTCGAACCCGTAGGGTCCGCACGCTTAACGTTCGATGATGATTTGTATTATGAGTTATGTGATTTGATGTACCGAAGGTTGTTCGGAGTCCCGGATGAGATCACGGACATGACGAGGAGTCCTGAAATGGTCGAGACATAAAGATCGATATATTGGAAGGCTATATTTGGACATCGGAAAGGTTCCGAGTGATTCGGGTATTTTTCAGAGTACCGGAGAGTTACGGCAATTCGTCGAGGGAAGTAGTGGGCCTTAATTATCCATACGGGAAAGGAGAGAAGGGCCTCAAGGGGTGGTCGCGTGCCCCCCATGGCAAGTCCGAATTGGACTAGGGAGGGGGTGGCGCCCCCCCTCTCTCTTTCCTTCTCCCTCTCCTACTCCTTCCCTCTCTCCCCTCTTGGAAAAGGAAGGGAACTCCAACTAGGATTGGGAATCCTAGTTGGACTCCCCCTATAGGCGCGCCCCTCCTAGGCCAGCCTCCTCTTCCCCCTCTACTTGACTAGCTCGTTAATCAAAGATGGTTAAGTTTCCTAGCCATGGACAAAGAGTTGTCATTTGATGAACGGGATCACATCATTAGAGAATGATGTGATTGACTTAACCCATCCGTTAGCTTAGCACTTTGATCGTTTAGTTTACTGCTATTGCTTTCTCCATAACTTATACATGTTCCTATGACTATGAGATTATGCAACTCCCGAATACCGGAGTAACACTTAGTGTGCTATCAAATATCACAACGTAACTGGGTGACTATAAAGATGCTCTACAGTTGTCTCCGATGGTGTTTGTTGATTTGGCATAGATCGAGATTAGGATTTGTCACTCCGTGTATCGGAGAGGTATCTCTGGGCCCTCTCGGTAATGCACATCACTATAAGCCTTGCAAGCAATGTGACTAATGAGTAAATTACAGGATGTTGCATTACAGAACGAGTAAAGAGACTTGCCGGTAACGAGATTGAACTAGGTATTGAGATACCGACGATCGAATCTCGGGCAAGTAACATACCGATGACAAAGGGAACAACGTATGTTGTTATGCAGTTTGACCGATAAAGATCTTCGTAGAATATGTAGGAACCAATATGAGCATCCAGGTTCCGCTATTGGTTATTGAACGGGCCATGTCTACATAGTTCTCGAACCCATAGGGTCCGCACGCTTAACGTTTGATGACGATCGGTATTATGATTTTATGTGTTTTAATGTACCGAATGTAGTTCGGAGTCCTGGATGTGATCGCGGACATGACGAGGAGTCTCAAAATGGTCGAGACATAAAGATTGATATATTGGAAGGTTATATTCGAACACAGGAAGGGTTCCGAAGTGTATCGGATATTTTTCGGAGTACCGGGAGGTTACCGGAACCCCCCGGGGAGTCTATGGGCCTTATTGGGCCCTAGTGGATAAAGAGGGCAGCAAGCAGGGGCGCCCCCCCCCCCCTAGGCCCAAACCGAATTGGTTTAGGGTTTGGGGGCCCTTTCCTTCTTCTCCTAGTAGGAATAGGAAAGGGGGGGCAAACCTACTTGGAGTAGGATTGCCCCCCATTGGCGCGCGCCACCTCCTAGGCCGGCCTCTTCCTCCCTCCCTCATTTATATACGTGGGGAGGGGGAACCCCATAGACACACAAGTTAATCTCTTAACCGTGTGCGGTGCCCCCTGTAACACCCCGGATGTAACTTGCCATATTTGTAACTCTGACTCTTGCCATTTTCGACTTTAAGTTATGAGATTCCCTTCGTGGTTGGGTTTTTGTCTTTGTTTTTCATTTTTTTCATGTCATGCATTTCATATCATGTCATCATGTGCATCACATTTGCATTCGTGTTCGTCTCATGCATCCGAGCATTTTCCCCGTTGTCCATTTCGCAATCCGACGCTCCCACATGCACCGACGCACCCCTCTTGTCTCTTTTCGTGAGCAGGTGTTAAACGTTCTCGGAATGGACCGAGATTTAACAAGTGGCATGGGTACACCACCGGTAGACTGCCTATCAAATTTCATTCCATTTGGAGGCCGTTTGATGCTACAACGGTTAACCGGGTAACCGCAAAAGCCTCTTGTGTGTTGCAGCCCAACACCCCTCCAAAACGGCCTGCTACCTCTTGAGCACTGCGTTGGATTTCCCCGAAGAGGAAGGGATGATGCAGCAAAGTAGCATAAGTATTTCTCTCAGTTTTTGAGAACCAAGGTATCAATCCAGTAGGAGGCTACGCTCGAGTCCCTCGTACCTACACAAAAACAATAGCTCAACGCAACCAACGCGCTTAGGGGTTGTCAATCCCTTCACGGTCACTTACGAAAGTGAGATCTGATAGAGATGATAAATAATATTTTTTGGTATTTTTGGTATAGAGATGCAAAATAAATAAAGTAAAAAGCAAAGAAATAATAAAGTGATGGAGATTGATATCATGAGAAAGAGACCCGGGGGCCATAGGTTTCACTAGTGGCTTCTCTCAAGAGCATTAAGTATTCTATGGTGGGTGAACAAATTACTGTTGAGCAATTGACAGAATTGAGCATAGTTATGAGAATATCTAGGTATGATCATGTATATAGGCATCACCGCAAAAAGAAGATTACATCGAATAGATCTCCACGAGAGAGGGGGAGAACATTATATTGAGATCCAAAAAGAGAGAATAAGCCATCTAGCTACTAGCTATGGACCCGTAGGTCTGAAGTAAACTACTCACACTTCATCGGAGGGGCTTGGATGATGATGTAGAAGCCCTCCGTGATCGATGCCTCCTCCGGCGGAGCTCCGGAACAGGCCCCAAGATGGGATCTCATGGATATAGAAAGTTGCGGCGGTGGAATTAGGTTTTTGGCTCCGTCCCCGATCGTTTAGGGGTACGTGGATATATATATAGGAGGAATAAGTACGTCGGAGGAGCTTCGAGGGGCCCACGAGGCAGGGGGCGCGCCCCCTACCCTCATGACCACCTCGTGGCTTTCTTGACGGAGGGTCCAAGTCTCCTGGATCTTATCTGATGAGAAAATCACATTTCTGAAGGTTTCATTCCGTTTGGACTCCGTTTGATATTCCTTTTCTTCGAAACCCTAAAACAAGCAAAAACAGCAATTCTGGGTTGGGCCTCCGATTAATAGGTTAGTCCCAAAAATAATATAAAAGTGGATAATAAAGCCCAATAATGTCTAAAACAGTAGATAATATAGCATGGAGCAATCAAAAATTATAGATACGTTGGAGACGTATCAAGCATCCCCAAGCTTAATTCATGCTCGTCCTCGAGTAGGTAAATGATAAAAACAGAATTTTTGATGCGGAGTGCTACTTGGCATAATTTCAATGTAAATCTTCTTAATTGTGGTATGAATATTCAGATTCGAAAGATTCAAGACAAAAGTTCATATTGATATAAAAAATAATAATACTTCAAGCATACTAACAAAGCAATTATGTCTTCTCAAAATATCATGGCCAAAGAAAGCTATCCCTGCAAAATCATATAGTCTGGCTATGCTCTATCTTCACCACACAAAGTATTTAAATCATGCACAAACCCGATGACAAGCCAAGCAATTGTTTCATACTTTTGACATTTTCAAAACTTTTTCCATCTTCACGCAATACATGAGCGTGAGCCATGGATATAGCACTATAGGTGGAATAGAATGGTGGTTGTGGAGAAGACAAAAAAGGGAGAAGATAGTCTCACATCGACTAGGCGTATTAACGGGTTATGGAGATGCCCATCAATAGATATCAATGTGAGTGAGTAGGGATTGCCATGCAACGGATGCACTAGAGCTATAAGTATATGAAAGCTCAAAAGAAACTAAGTGGGTGTGCATCCAACTCGCTTGCTCACGAAGACCTAGGGCATTTTGAGGAAGACCGTCATTGGAATATACAATCCAAGTTCTATAATGAAAAATTCCCACTAGTATATGAAAGTGACATAATGAGAGACTCTCTATCATGAAGATCATGGTGCTACTTTGAAGCACAAGTGTGGTAAAAGGATAGTAACATTGTCCCTTCTCTCTTTTTCTCTCATATTTTTTTTGTCCGGAGTCTCATCCCGACTTGTGGGTGAATCATAGTCTCCATCATCCTTTCCTCACTTGGGACAATGCTCTAAAAATGATGATCATCACACTTTTATTTTTCTTACAACTAAACAATTACAACTCGATACTTAGAACAAAATATGACTCTATATGAATGCCTCCGGCGGTGTACCGGGATATGCAATGAATCAAGAGTGACATGTATGAAAGAATTATCAACGGTGGCTGTGCCACAAATACGATGTCAACTACATGATAATGCTAGCAATATGACAATGATGGAGTGTGTCATAATGAACGGAACAGTGGAAAGTTGCATGGCAATATATCTCAGAATGGCTATGGAAATGCCATGGTAGGTAGGTATGGTGGCTGTTTTGAGGAAGGTATTTGGTGGGTGTATGATACTCGCGAAAAGTGCGCGGTATTAGAGAGGCTAGAAATGGTGGAAGGAAGGAAAGTGCGTATAATCCATGGACTCAACATTAGTTATAAAGAACTCATATACTTATTGCAAAAATCTAGAAGTTATCAAAGCAAGTATTACGCGCATGCTCCTAGGGGGATAGATTGGAAGGAAAAGACCATCGCTCGTCCCCGACCGCCACTCATAAGGAAGACAATCAATAAATAAATCATGCTCCGACTTCATCACATAACGGTTCACCATACGTGCATGCTACGGGAATCACAAACTTTAACAAAAGCATTTCTCAAATTCACAACTACTCAACTAGCATGACTCTAATATCACCATCCTCATATCTCAAAACAATTATCAAGCATCAATTTCTTCTTAGTATTCAACACACTCATATGAAAGTTTTATTATTAATCTTGCATACCAAGCATATTAGGATTTTAAGCAAATTACCATGCTATTAAGATTCTCAAAATAATCTCGGTGAAGCATGAGAGATCAATAGTTTCTATAAAAAAAATCCACCACCGTGCTCTAAAAGATATAAGTGAAGCACTAGAGCAAAACTATAAAGCTCAAAAGATATAAGTGAAGCACATAGAGTATTCTATCAAATTCCAAATCATGTATGGCTCTCTCAAAAGGTGTGTACATCAAGGATGATTGTGGTAAACTAATAAGCAAAGACTCAAATCATAAAAGACGCTCCAAGCAAAACACATATCATGTGCTGAATAAAAATATAGCTCCAAGTAAAGTTACCGATAGAAGTAGACGAAAGAGGGGATGCCTTCTGGGGCATCCCCAAGCTTTGGATTTTAGGTGTCCTTAGATTATCTTGGGGTTTCCATGGGCATCCCCAAGCTTAGGATCTTGCCACTCCTTGTTCCATAATCCATCAAATCTTTACCCAAAACTTGAAAACTTCACAACACAAAACTTAAAGTAGAAAACTCGTGAGCTCCGTTAGCGAAAGAAAACAAAAGACCACTTCAAGGTACTGTAATGAACTGATTCTTTATTTATATGGGTGTTAAACCTACTGTATTCCAACTTATCTATGGATTATAAACTATTTTACTAGCCATAGGTTCATCAAAATAAGCAAACAACACACGAAAAACTAAATCTGTCAAAAACAGAATAGTCTGTAGTAATCTGTAGCTAGCGCAAGATCTGGAACCCCAAAAATTCTAAAATAACTTGATGGACGTGAGTAATGTATCTATTAATCATCTGCAAAAATAATTAACTAACTATCTGTAACGCCCTCGATGCGGCTATATCTCCCACGTATCGAGGCACGACTTAGAGGCATAACCGCATTGAAAGCAATGTCGCAAGTCAGGAAATCATCACACATCCCATGTACATAAATAATATAAAGGGGAGGTACATAGTTGGCTTACACTCGCCACGTCACATCAAAGTACATAAATAACATCCATCATACAAATCACTCATGGCCCGACTACGGTGCCAAAATAGAAAAGACCCCCAACATGCGACAAGGCCCTGAATCGATAACCCCAACTAGGCACCACTACTGATCATCCGGAAAAGACACGTAGTATCGCTGAGATTCCTCGTCGAACTCCCACTTGAGCTCGTAATCGTCAACCGGAGCAGAAACACCTGGACCTGCATCTGGAGTTGTAGTATCTGTGAGCCACAGGGACTCAGCAATCTCACACCCACGCGATCAAGACTATTTAAGCTTATAGGACAGGATAAGGCAAGTATATGTGGAGCTGCAGCAAGCGACTAGCATATATGGTGGCTAACTTATTCGCAAAGGAGAGCGAGAAGAGGAGGCAAAGCACGAGCGAGAAACTAGAAGGAACAACCTGCGCAAGCATTACTCCAACACCGTGTCCACTTCCCGGGCTCCGCCGAAAAGAGGCCATCACGGTAACACACTCAGTTGATTCATTTTAATTAATTAAGGTTTACGTTGTCTACAACCGGACATTAACAAATTCCCATCTGCCCATAACCACGGGCACGGCTTTCGAAAGTTCAATCCCTGCAGGGGAGTCCCAACTTAGCCCATGACAAGCTCTCACGGTCAACGAAGGAATAGACCTCCACCCGAGACACACCGATCAGACTCGGTAACCCGGTACAACAAGACAATTCGACAGGTTAAAACAAGACCAGCAACACCGCCCGAATGTGCCGACAAATCCCGATAGGAGCTGCACATATCTCTTTCTCAGGGCACACTCAGATTGTCCTAGGTACGGGTAGGCCAGCCCAGAGTTGCCCCTGGTGGCCACCGGTAGCTGACAGGTGGACCAACACTCAGAGGAGCACTGGGCCCGGGGTAAAATAAGATGACCCTTGAGTCTGCAGAACCCAAGGGAAAGAAAAGGCTAGGTGGCAAATGGTAAAACCAAGGTTGGGCATTGCTGGAAAAGCTTTAATCAAGGCGAAATATCAAGGGGTTCCCATTATAACCCAACCGCGTAAGGAACGCAAAATCCGGGAACATAACACCGATATGACGGAAACTAGGGCGGCAAGAGTGGAACAAAACACTAGGCGAGAGGCCGAGCCTTCCACCCTTTACCAAGTATATAGATGCATTAAGATAACATAGCAATATAGTGATATCCCAACAAGCAAAATAAAAGATGTTCCAATAGGAACGGCTCCAATCTTCACCTGCAACTAGCAACGCTATAAGAGGGGCTGAGCAAAGCGGTAACATAGCCAATCAACGGTTTGCTAGGACAATGGTAGGTTAGAGGTTCAATCATGCAATTGGGAGGCTGACAAGCAAGTGGTAGGCATCGTAGCAGTGGCAAAGCAAAAGAGCGAGCAAACTAGCATAGCAAAGATAGTAGTGATTTCGAGGGTATGATCATCTTGCCTGCACAGTTGTCAAAGCTGACTGGATCCTCACAAGCAAACTCAACGGGCTCCTCGGTAGCGAACTCGTCTCCCGGCTCTACCCAACAAGACAAACAAGCAATAAGGATACAATCAACCACGAGCAAGACCAAGCAATATGATGAAATGATGATATGCTATGCGGGATGCGATGCGGGATGCAAAATGCAAGATATGACAGGAAATGCATGAACCTGGACTCAACTTGGAATTCCAAGGGTGCCACTGGATAGAGGGGATGAAATCGCTTGAAAACGATATAAAGATCATTGGAATCGGAGTTACGGTTTGGAAATGGCAAGCGTTTTAAGATATGACACCGGTCTGCGATTTACAGCAAGTAGGCATCTAAATGCAACGAAATGAACATGCTACAGCCATCAAACATAAAAACAAAATACATGGCAGTGATGTACACAAGATGCTTAACAAAACACTAGCACTGAGCCATAGGCAAATTCATCCATTAAGAGGTTCAAACAAGCATGGCAAAAATGAATATGCAAAACAGATTCCAGACTTAGTGAAATTAACACTAGCCTGAAATTTCAGATCACGAAGCCCTCTTCGGAGCAGCAAAACAACATGATAGATGACCTGAACATGACAAGTAAGAACATGGCATGGAGCTACTCAACAAGCTTAACAAAACACCCAAAGTTACCTGGGGCCAAAAGGGTTCACAAAATACTCTACCGAGCTCACGAACATAGCTCGAACACAATCAGTTTTCAGACTTGGTGAAAACTAAGACATGCAGAAATTTAACTCACGAAGGCATGTAAACGAGCTCGATGCACTCACCATGGTGCAAGTCATAGCAAGGAAAGCATATAACCAGCAAGAAGGCACAATATGCTAGCTACACATGGCAAGAACAAAGGCATAGCATGCATGGAACACTAACGGTAGCATCGGCAAAATCGCAAACAAGTTGACGATCTGCCCAGATTAACAACGAAGCAAAAGTTGAGCTCGATTGAGTCAACCTAGAGCACTCCATATATGCAAACAAAGACATGGATGGATAGAGCATAACATAAATATCAAAACTCCCTTACTGATCATCCTCAAAAGAGGCACGGATCACTAGGAAACAAGCTGGACATATAGCATCATGAACTAAAATATCCCAGACTTAGTGAAAATCACTAAGTCCCTGAAATCAGCAATCTCAGGTACCTCTCTTCGCAAGCTTGCACAAGACAACACACACATGCTAAAAATGCATGGGTGGCACCTCTGGAAAGAATAAAAAATGCTTAACAATTCATCCCAAAGGGGCACAGGCATATCATGCACGAATTAAACATGGCAAAAATGACAAAAGTGCATGATGAACTAGCGGATCTGCAATTTAACTCACGAAGGCTCCTTCTAACAGCATTTTGGGCAACAAGATGACCTCAAATGCAAATGATGCAATGGAATGAAATGGTGTACATGTCGAGACGAAGATTTTGATATATCATATGCCCAAAACGGAGCTACGGATGCGGAGATATGAGCAGTCAAAGTAAGCATCATGAGCTAGGGTTCGGGGAAAAAAGTCAACCGCTCGAAAATCAGATCTGGATCCAGATCGGGATCCCGCGGGCACGGACTTCGAGGTCACCGGACTTGGGCACTGTTCACGCCGGAGCTTCACCGGAGGCAGAGGAAGCAGCGGTCCGGCAAGGGCGAGGCGGCGGGCACGGGCGCCGAGGACGGAGGGAAACGGCGGCGGGGTCGGCGAGGCGTGGCGGCGGCCGGCTCGGACGGGGGCGCGCGGCGGCGGCGGAGATGCGGCGCGGCGGCGGCGGCTGCTCCGGCCGCCGGAGCCGGAAGGGGCGGCGGCGCTGGAGGCGGAGAGGCGCGGGGGCGCTCGGGCCCGGGAGGCGGCGCGCGGGGGCCGGGCGCAGGCCAGGCGGGCCCGGCGGCGGCGATGTGGGCGCGGCCCACGTGGCGCGCGCGGACTGGACGGGAGGCGGCGGCGGACGTTGTCTGGTCCGATCCGGACACGTCCGTCGGTGGCGGGGGTTGAGATCTGGTTTTTTTTCAGGAGGAGGACGGGGAGGAAGACGAGATCCGAAATGGGGGGTGTTTAAATAGGCATAAGTGGAGCTAGGAGAGTCCAAATGAGGTGCGGTTTTCGCCCACGCGATCGTGATCGAACGCTCTAGGACATGGAGCAGAGTTTGGTGGGTTTTGGGACAAATTTGGGGGGTGTTGGGCTGCAACACACACGAGGCCTTTTCGGTCCCTCGGTTAACCGTTGGAGTATCAAACGAAGTCCAAATGAGCCGAAACTTGACGGGCGGTCTACCGGTAGTAAGCCAAGGCCGCATGACAAGTCTCGGTCCAATCCGGAAATGTTTGAACCCCACACACGAAAGAAAGCTAGAAATGACCACCGGAGGAGAACGAAGCGCCGGAATGCAAAACGGACAACGGGGAAAAAGGTCGAATGCATGAGATGAACACGTATGCAAATGCAATGCACGAGATGACATGATATGAGATGCACGAAAAAGAAAAACAACACACGGAGACAAAGACCCGAACCCGAGAAATAAATATAACTTAGCGTCGGAGACGGCAAGAGTTGGATATAAATATGGAAAGTATATCTGGGGCGTTACAATATCACTTTCCAAATAAAAATGACAGCAGTTCTCGTGAGCACTAAAGTTTCTGATTTTTACAGCAAGTTCAACAAGACTATCCCCAAGTCTTCCCAACGGTTCTACTTGGCACACACATTAATTAAACACAAAAACACAACCAAAACATAGGCTAGATAATTTATTTATTACTAAACAGGAGCAAAAAGCAAGGAATAAAAATAAAATTGGGTTGCGTCCCAACAAGCGCTATCGTTTAACGCCCCTAGCTAGGCATAACAAGCAAGAATAGATCTAGGTATTGCCATCTTTTGTAGGAAATTCTTCAATGAGGCATCTATTTCCCTTAGGAATTTCTTTCTTTCTATTGATTATCAAACTCTTAGGCACAAGATCGAAAAATTCATTTGTAGCAGTTGGTTCCTTAATGATAGCAAAAAGATTGGGATGAATACTTATAGATTTAAGGTCCGCAGTTTCCTTACTAGATGACTCACCCTTATTTTTAGGAACAAACATAAGCTTGGCAATTTTAGTAGGAGGACTTGGATTATTCTTTACGGAAGAAAAAGCGGTTCCAAAGTTTGTAATGATACCCTCAAGTTTATCAATTCTAGTAGAATCTAAGTTTATCTTCTCATTAACTATGGGTTCCTTTTCCTTAATATTTTTCAAAGTCATTCCTACCTTAGATCCATATTGAGTAATTTGATTGTGGATCTTTTTATCTAGATTTTCAATTAATTCAATAGTAGCAACTTTATTTTCAATAATTTCAAGTCTTTGCATAACATGCTCCAAAGTTAACATAGTTCCATTAACCAAAAGAGGTGGCGAGCCAAATAAATCTAACATAGCATTATAAGAATCAAAAGTATGGCTACCCAAGAAATTCCCTCCGGTAATGGTATCAAGGATATATCTATACCAAGGATTAGCACCTACATAAAAATTGCGAAGAAGAACTGAAGTAGATTGCTTCCTGGTAGATCTATTTTGATCGTTGCAAATTCTATACCAAGCATCTTTTAGATTTTCTCCCTCCCTTTGTTTAAAATTTAGAACTTCATTATCGGGAGACAACGGAGAATATATGATACTAGCCATGACGACAAGCAAACAAACTAACACACGAGCAAACAAAAAGCAAACGGGCAAAAAGAGGCAAATGGAGAGGGAGGATAGAGAGAGAGAGGGCGAATAAAACGGCAAGGGTGAAGTGGGGGAGAGGAAAACGAGAGGCAAATGGAAAATAATGTAATGCGGGAGATAGGGATTGTGATGGGTACTTGGTATTTTGACTTTTGCGCAGACTCCCCGGCAACGGCGCCAGAAATTCTTCTTGCTACCTCTTCAGCACTGCGTTGGATTTCCCCGAAGAGGAAGGGATGATGCAGCAAAGTAGCGTAAGTATTTCCTCAGTTTTTGAGAACCAAGGTATCAATCCAGTAGGAGGCTACGCTCGAGTCCCTCGTACCTACACAAAAACAATAGCTCAACGCAACCAACGCGCTTAGGGGTTGTCAATCCCTTCACGGTCACTTACGAAAGTGAGATCTGATAGAGATGATAAATAATATTTTTTTGGTATTTTTGGTATAGAGATGCAAAATAAATAAAGTAAAAGCAAAGCAATAATAAAGTGATGGAGATTGATATGATGAGAAAGAGACCCGGGGGCCATAGGTTTCACTAGTGGCTTCTCTCAAGAGCATAAGTATTCTACGATGGGTGAACAAATTACTATTGAGCAATTGACAGAATTGAGCATAGTTATGAGAATATCTAGGTATGATCATGTATATAGGCATCACGTCCGAGACAAGTAGACCGAAACGATTCTGCATCTACAACTATCACTCCACTCATCGACCGCTATCCAGCATGCATCTAGAGTATTAAGTTAAAAACAGAGTAACGCCTTAAGCAAGATGACATGATGTAGAGGGATAGTTTCATGCAATATGATAAAACCCCATCTTGTTATCCTCGATGGCAATGATGCAATACGTGCCTTGCTGCCCCTTCTGTCACGGGGAAAGGACACCGCAAGATCGAACCCAAAGCTAAGCACTTCTCCCATGGCAAGAACAACCAATCTAGTAGGCCAAACCAAACTGATAATTCGAAGAGACTTGCAAAGATAACTAATCATACATAAAAGAATTCAGAGAAGATTCAAATATTATTCATGGATAGACTTGATCATAAACCCACAATTCATCGATCTCAACAAACACACCGCAAAAAGAAGATTACATCGAATAGATCTCCACGAGAGAGGGGGAGAACATTGTATTGAGATCCAAAAAGAGAGAAGAAGCCATCTAGCTACTAGCTATGGACCCGTAGGTCTGAAGTAAACTACTCACACTTCATCGGAGGGGCTTGGATGATGATGTAGAAGCCCTCCGTGATCGATGCCTCCTCCGGCGGAGCTCCGGAACAGGCCCCAAGATGGGATCTCGTGGATACAGAAAGTTGCGCCGGTGGAATTAGGTTTTTGGCTCCGTCCCCGATCGTTTGGGGGTACGTGGATATATATAGGAGGAAGAAGTACGTCGGAGGCGCTTCGAGGGGGCCACGAGGCAGGGGGCGCGTCCTAGGAGGCGCCCCCTACCCTCGTGACCACCTCGTGGCTTCCCTGGCGGAGGGTCCAAGTCTCCTGGATCTTATCTGATGAGAAAATCACGTTTCCGAAGGTTTCATTTCGTTTGGACTCCGTTTGATATTCCTTTTCTTCAAAACCCTAAAACAGGCAAAAAAATAGCAATTCTGGGTTGGGCCTCCGGTTAATAGGTTAGTCCCAAAAATAATATAAAAGTGGATAATAAAGCCCTATAATGTCTAAAACAGTAGATAATATAGCATGGAGCAATCAAAAATTATAGATACGTTGGAGACGTATCACGGCCCAATAACCCATCTAAACCATCTCCATGTTCTTCGCTGTCGGATCACGATCGTGTGGGTGAAAACTACACCTCATTTGGACACTCCAAACTCCCTCTACCTATAAATTAGTCTTCCCCGTCCAAATCTAAGGCAAACTCCAACCCTAACCCTAAACGCCTCGAAATCTGTGCCTCCACAGTGCCACCGCCGCCTCCCACCATGCGGGCCTGCCAAGCCCATCTCTAGCCCGCCCGAGCCCATCTGGACCCGAGCGAGCCGTCGCCCGCGCCCGCTCGCCGGGGCTCGCCGGACTTCGCCGGCCGCATCACCGGAGAACCCCGCCACCACGCCGCCTTCCCGGATCCGCACCGTCGTGCCACACCCGAGTCACCACTCCCACGCCCGGTCCCGCTCGCCCGTTCGCTGCCCCCCCCTCGCCTCACCACCATCGTGCCTCCTCGCCGGGATGCCCGCGCCCGCCTGCACCAACTCCGGCGACCTCTGCCCGCAGCTCCTCCCGTGACCTTGTCGGAGATCCTTCGCCCGAGCCGCCGCGCGCCGGACCCCGCCGACCCTCTGTGCTGCCACCTCGCTCCACCTTCCCCCAGGCCAGATCCGGCCGCCCGAGGGCCAGATCCACGCTCGCCAGAGCTCTCCACCAGCATCGACCATGCCCGACGGCCTCTGCGAACCGCCTCCGCCAGCTGAGCCGCCTAGACCGGCCGGTTCGACCGAACCGGGCTGGCTCGACCGAACCATGAACCCGAGCAGCTCTAGATCTGGCCCACGGGACCAATGTGAGCTCCCGCACCTATCCTTCGCCTCGAGCACCTTTTAGTATCTTGTGCTCAACCTGTTTTTTTTCAAAAACGGCAAAGTCCTCAATCTGTAACATTTTGTGCCCCACTTCATCATGCTATATCTCAGTGACCGTGGCTCCAAATCATGCATATGATATGTAAAATTGTTCGTCTCGTTGAGCTCTTCATGCCAGTAGCATTCCCATGCATGTTACTGTCTGTTATGATGCCTTTTCCATTGATGCAAGAGTGCTATAAAATGTTAACTGCTGGTACTTATCAGTTTATGAGGTTTTGTCATTTTTGTTGCATTTGATGTGTGCATCATATGAGCATGAGGTCTACATGTGTTTTGAACTACATCATTCCATATTACAGGGGTGCTTGTCTTGTATTTTTTTATCATTGTGGTGATTAGAACAAGCATGCAAACTAGGCTCCATGATGTTGTTGTTTTCAGGGACTTAGGATTTTGCCAAGTCCTTTTCCTGTTGTTATTTGGATGCCATGTAAACTTGATGCTACAGTGAGATCCATGCTTATTTTGGGTTACTTCAGTAAGGATGTTTTGAACATGTGTTATTATATATCCATAAATGCCCCTATTTGCAATTATGGAGTTGTTTACCATGTCATTTGCTTGCTCTACTTTTGCTATAAAATGTTCCTGGCAAAATGTTAACATGTTAATCAATATTGCCATGGTTGTTGCTAGTGATCCATGCATCTTATGAACTTGCTCTTGCCATGGTTAGCTTCATGGACATGTCTTCTTGTTATTGGTTTTCTTATATTGTCATGCAATACTTTGTGGTGAGTGGCATGAGCTTGCAAAGTTGCTATCATAAATCTATTTATGTCATGCTC
Organism: Triticum urartu; assembly: GCF_003073215.2. Taxonomy (NCBI): domain Eukaryota; kingdom Viridiplantae; phylum Streptophyta; class Magnoliopsida; order Poales; family Poaceae; genus Triticum; species Triticum urartu. The sequence goes on along the minus strand of NC_053025.1, from coordinate 448,646,548 downwards.
TGTTTTTCTTCTAAGTCTGAAACTACTAATAAAACTTGCTATGTTTACATGGGTGCCATCATATCTTCTGTGCCTTTTTGGCTCATGATTAGTAAGGGACTTTTGTTCTATGCATTTAGTAGAATCATGTCATGCCTTTGTATGCTATGATATGTTCTTGTAGCATGTTGTTTGCTTGCTCTAAACATTGCTTCCTGATGTTGTTTTTGACATGTTAGTATTTTCACTAAGTCTGTGAACCTGATATCTTTTGCATTTTTTCCATGCTTGTTTGAACCTGTTCTAGTGTGATTTAGTCGTAGCTCAGTGTTCATGTTTTGTCAAGCATCTCTTGTACATCATCTTATTTTAACCCCCCCCCCCCCCGGGCCAGTGCTTCTCTAAGTGTTGGTCCGAACTAGAGCACCGTGCGGGACCGTCCCTTGGCAAGTTGGGTTATGTTGGTACCTGTATGCTTAGCTTATCCGGTGTGCCCTGAGAACAAGATACGTGCGACTCCTATCGGGATTTGTCGGCACATAGGGCAACTTTGCTGGTCTTGTTTTACCATTGTCGAAATGTCTTGTAACCGGGATTCCGAGACTGATCGGGTCTTTCCGGGAGAAGGAATATCCTTCGTTGACCGTGAGAGCTTGTGATGGGCTAAGTTGGGACACCCCTGCAGGGTATAAACTTTTAAGAGTCATGCCCGCGGTTATGTGGCAGATGAGAATTTGTTAATATCCGGTTGTAGAGAACTTGACACTTAACTTAATTAAAATGAATCAACTGCGTGTGTAGCCATGATGGTCTCTTTTCGGCGAGTCCGGGAAGAGAACACGGTCTCGTATTATGCTTGAACGTAAGTAGCTTCAGGATCACTTCTTGATCACTTATAGCTTCTTGACCGTGCGTTGCTTCTCTTCTCGCTCTTATTTGCGTATGTTAGCCACCATATATGCTTAGTGCTTGATGCATCTCCACCTCACTACCTTCTCCTACCCATAAGCTTAAATAGTCTTGATCTCGCAGGTGTGAGATTGCTGAGTCCCCGTGACTCACGGATACTTCCAAATAGTTGCAGGTGCCGAGGATACCAGTGCAAGTGATGCTACCGAACTCAAGTGGGAGTTCGACGAGGATTCAGGCTGTTACTATGTTTCTTTTCCTGATGATTAGTAGTGGAGCCCAGTTGGGACGATCGGGGATCTAGCATTTGGGGTTGTCTGCTTTTATTTTGGTTCCGTAGTCGGACCTTTGATTGTATTTTGGATGATTTATGAATTATTTATGTATTGTGTGAAGTGGCGATTGTAAGACAACTCTTTATTCCTTTCTTATTTAGTACATGGGATGTGTGAAGATTACCCCTCTTGAGACAAACCTACCATGCGGCTATGCCTCTAAGTCGTGCCCCGACACGTGGGAGATATAGCCGCATTGTGGGTGTTACACCCCCCTCCATAGATTTCCACCTCGGTCATATCGTTGTAGTGCTTAGGAGAAGCCCTGCGTCGGTAACTTCATCATCACCGTCATCACGCCACCGTGCTGACGAAACTCTCCCTCGACACTCAGCTGGATCTAGAGTTCGTGGGACGCCACCGAGCTGAATGTGTGCAGATCGCGGAGGTGACGTACCTTCGGTGCTAGGATCGGTCGGATCGTGAATACGTACGACTACATCAACCGCGTTGTCATAACGCTTCCGCTTACATTCTACGAGGGTACGTAGACAACACTCTATCCCCTCTCGTTGCTATACATCACCTAGATGGATCTTGCGTGTGCGTGGGAATTTTTTTGAAATTACTGCGTTCCCCAACAGTGGCATCCGAGCCAGGTCTATGCGTAGATGTTATATGCACGAGTAGAACACAAAGGAGTTGTGGGTGTGGGTATATACATATTGCTTGTTGTCACTAGTTGATTCTTGATTCATCGATGTTGTTGGATGAAGCGGCTTAGACCGACATTACGCGTACGCTTACGCGAGACTGGTTCTACCGACGTGCTTCGCACACAGGTGGCTACTGGGTGTCTGTTTCTCCAACTCTATTTGAATCGGATTCAATGAACAGGGTTCTTTCTGAAGATCAAAAAGCAATCACTATACCGCATTGTGGTTTTTGATGCATAGGTAAGAACGGTTCTTGCTAAGACCGTAACAGCCACGTAAAACTTGCAAACAACAAAGTAGAGGACGTCTAACTTGTTTTTGCAGGGCATGTTATGATGTGATATGGTCAAGATGTGATGAGATATAAATTGTTGTATGAGATGATCATGTTTTTTTAAAGTTATCGGCAACTGGCAAGAGCCTTATGGTTGTCTTTTTATTGCATAAGATGCAAGCGCCATATAATTGCTTTTCTTTATCGCTATGCGATAGCAATAGTTGCAAAAGCAATAGTTGGCGAGACGACCATGTGATGACACATTGATAAATATCAAGATGATGGAGATCATGGTGTCATGCCGGTGACAATGGTGATCATGACGGTGCTTTGGAGATGGAGATCAAAGGCACAAGATGATGATGGCCATATCATATCACTTATATTTGATTGCGTGTGATGTTTATCCTTTATGTGTCTTATTTTGCTTAGTTCGGCGGTAGCATTATAAGATGATCTCTCACTAAATTTCAAGGTACAAGTGTTCTCCCTGAGTATGCACCGTTGCGACAGTTCTTCATGCTGAGACACCACCTGATGATCGGGTGTGATAAGCTCTACGTTCACATACAACGGGTGCAAGCCAGTTTTGCACATGTAGAATACTCGGGTTAAACTTGACAAGCCTAGCATATGCAGATATGGCCTCGGAACACTCAGACCGAAAGGTCAAGTGTGAATCATATAGTAGATATGATCAACATAGTGCTGTTCACCATTGAAAATTACTCCATCTCACGTGATGATCGGACATGGTTTAGTTGATATGGATCACGTGATCACTTAGATGATTAGAGGGATGTCTATCTAAGTGGGAGTTCTTAAGTAATATGATTAATTGAACTTAAATTTATCATGAACTTAGTCCTGATAGTTTTTGCATATCTATGTTGTAGATCAATTGCTCGCGTATAGCTTCCCCGTTTTATTTATGATATGTTCCTAGAGAAAACTATGTTGAAAGTAGCAATGATGCGGATTGGATCCGTGATCTGAGTATTATCCTCGTTGCTGCACAGAAGAATTATGTCCTTGATCCACCGCTAGGTGACATAACTATTGCAGGAGCAAATGCAGATGTTATGAACGTTTGACAAAGCTCAGTATGATGACTACTTAATAGTTTAGTGCACCATGCTTTACGGCTTAGAACCAGGACTTCAAAAATGTTTTTGAACGCCACAAAGCATATAAGAAGTTCTAAGAGTTGAAATTGGCATTTCATACTCATGCCCGTGTTGAGAGGTAGGAGACCTCTGACAGTACTTTGCCTACAAGATGGAGGAGAATAGCTCAACCAGTGAGCATGTGCTCAGATTGTCTGGGTACTACAATTGCTTGAATCAAGTGGGAGTTAATCTTCCAGATAAGATAGTAATTGACAAAATTCTATAGTCACTATCGCCAAGTTACTAGAACTTAGTGATGAACTATAATATGCAAGGGATGATGAAAGTAATTCCCAAGCTCTTCACGATGCTGAAATCGGCGAAGGTAGAAATCAAGAAATAGCATCAAGTGTTGATGGTTAACAAGACCAATAGTTTCAAGAAAATGGCAACGGGAAAGAAAGGGGAACTTCAAAGAAGAATAGCAAGCAAGTTGTTGCTCCCATGAAGAAGCCCAAAATTAGACCCAAGCCTGGAACTGAGTGCTTCTACTGCAAAGGAAATGGTCACTGGAAGTGGAACTGCACTAGATACTTGGCGGATAAGAAGGATGGCAAAGTGAACAAAAGTATATTTGATATACATGTTATTGATGTGTACATTACTAGTGTTTATAGCAATCCCTCAGTATTTGATGCTGGTTCGGTTGCTAAGAGTAGTAACTCGAAACGGGAGTTGCAAAATAAACAGAGACTGGTTAAGGGCGAGGTGATGATGTGAGTTGGAAGTGATTCCAAGGTTAATAAGATCACCATCGCACACTCCCTTTACATTCAGGATTATTGTTGAACCTAAAATAAATGTTATTTTGTGTGTGTTGAGCATAATATGATTGGATCATGTTTATTGCAATACTGTTATTCATTTAAGTTAAAGAATAATTGTTATTTTGTTTACATGAATAAAACATTCTGAGGTCATACACCCAAGGGGAATGGTTTATTGAATCTCGATCGTAGTGATACACATATTCATAATATTAAAGCCGAAAGATGCAAAGTTAATAATGATAGTGCAACTTATATGTGGCACTATCGTTTAGGTCATATTGGTGTAAAGCGCATGAGGAAACTCCATGCTGATGGGATTTTGGAATCACTTGATTATGAATCATTTGATGCTTGTGAACCATGCATCATGGGCAAGATGGCTAAAACTCCGTTCTCCGGAACAATGGAGCAAGCAACTGACTTATTGGAAATAATACATACATATCTATGCAATCCGATGAGTGTTGAGGCTCGCAGCGGGTATCGTTATTTTCTAACCTTCACAAATGATTTGAGCAGATATCAGTATATCTACTTGATGAAACATAAGTCTGAAACGTTTGAAAAGTTCAAAGAATTTTAGAGTGAAGTGGAAAATCATCGTAACAAGAAAATAAAGTTTCTGCGATCTGATCATGGAGGAGAATATTTGAGTTACGAGTTTAGTCTTCATTTGAAACAATGCGGAATAGTTTCTCAACCCACGCCACCTGGAACACCACAGCATAATGGTGTGTCCGAACGTCATAACCGTACTTTATTAGATATGGTGCGATCCATGATGTCTCTTACCGATAAATCACTATCATTTTGGGGTTATGCATTAGAGACAACTGCATTCACATTAAATAGGGCACCATCTAAATCCGTTGAGACGACACCATATGAATTGTGGTTTAGCAACAAACCTAAGATGTCGTTTCTTAAAATTTGGGGCTATGATGCTTATGTGAAAAGTTTCAACCTGATAAGCTCAAACCCAAATCGAAGAAATGCGACTTCATAGGATACGCAAAGGAAACTGTTGGTTACACCTTGTATCACAGATCTGAAGGCAAGATATTCGTTGCTAAGAATGGATCCTTTCTAGAGAAGAAGTTTCTCTTGAAAGAAGTGAGTGAGAGGAATATAGAACTTGATGAGGTAACTGTACCTTCTCCCGAATTGGAAAGTAGTTCATCACAGAAATCAGTTCTAGTGATTCCTACACCAATTAGTGAGGAAGTTAATGATGATGATGATCATGAAACTTCAGATCAAGTTACTACCGAACCTCGTAGGTCAACCAGAATACGTTTCACACCAGAGTGGTATGGTAATCCTGTTCTGGAGGTCATGTTACTTGACCATGACGAACCTACGAACTATGAGGAAGCAAGGATGAGCACAGATTCCACGAAATGGCTTGAAGCCATGAAATCTGAGATGGGATCCACATATTAGAACAAAGTATGGACTTCGATTGACTTGCCCGATGAACGGTGAGCCATTAAGAACAAATGGATTTTCAAGAGGAAGACGGACACTGATAGTAGTGTTACTATCTACAAAGCTCGAATTGTCACAAAAGGTTTTCGACAAGTTCAAGATGTTGACTACGATGAGATTTTCTCAGTCGTAGCGATGCTTAAGTCTGTCCAAATCATGTTAGCAATTGCCACATTTTATGAAATCTGGCAAATGGATGTCAAAATTGCATTCCTTAATGGATTTCTTAAAGAAGAGTTGTATATGATGCAACAAGAAGGTTTTGTCAATCCTAAAGGTGCTAACAAAGTGTGCAAGCTCCAGCGGTCCATCTATGGACTGGTGCATATTGGGGAACGCAGTAATTTCAAAAAAAATCCTACGCACACACAAGATCCATCTAGGTGATGCATAGCAACAAGAGGGGAGAGTTTTCCATGTACCCTCGTAGACCGTAAGTGGAAGCATTATGACAACGCAGTTGATGTAGTCGTGCGTCTTCACGATCCGACCGATCCTAGCAACGAAGGTACGGCACCTCCGCGATCTGCACACATTCAGCTCGGTGACGTCCCACGAACTCTAGATCCAGCTGAGGTCGAGGGAGAGTTTCGTCAGCACGATGGCGTGATGACGGTGATGATGAAGTTACCGATGGAGGGCTTCGCCTAAGCTCTACAACGATATGACTGAGGTGGAAATCTGTGGAGGGGGGCACCGCACACGGCTAAACAATCAACTTGTGTGTTCTAGGGTTCCCCCCTGCCCCCGTATATAAAGGAGCAAGGGGAGGGGGCTGGCAGCCTCATAGGGTGTGAGGGAGTCCTGGATTAGGGGGTGTTCGGATAGCCGAACTATACCTTCAACCGGACTCCTGGACTATGAAGATACAAGATTGAAGACTCCGTCCCGTGTCCGGAAGGGACTTTCCTTGGCGTGGAAGGCAAGCTTGGCGATACGGATGATCAGATCTCCTACCATTGTAACCGACTTTATGTAACCCTAACCCTCTCTGGTGTCTATATAAACCGGAGGGTTTTAGTCCGTAGGACAACATACACATCAACAATCATACCATAGGCTAGCTTCTAGGGTTTTGCCTCTCTAATCTCGTGGTAGATCAACTCTTGTAATACCCATATCATCAATATTAATCAAGCAGGACGTAGGGTTTTACCTCCATCGAGAGGGCCCGGACCTGGGTAAAACTTCGTGTCCCCTGCCTCCTGTTACCATCCGGCCTAGACGCACAGTTCGGGACCCCCTACCCGAGATCCGCCTGTTTTGACACCGACATTGGTGCTTTCATTGAGAGTTCCTCTGTGTCGTCACCATCAGGAAGGATGCCTCGCCCCGTCTTTAAAGATGACACCGTTGCTAAGGGAGCTTTGGCTGTCGGCCAAACCCTCCGGCTAGGTGGTTTTCTTATGACCACATGTTCGGCTTCTACACCGATGATGACCTCTCGAGCCATCGAAAACAATCTTCATGTCAACTCGGAACTTGCCGAGCAGTTAGATCCAATAGAGCTTTCCTCCATAAACGAGCTCTTGGATCGCTTCGCCGCCCTAGGAGTCGCTATGGATTACGACCAGATTGGGCCTAAAACTGATCTGAGAGAGATTAACTCTCCCCAAGCCACCCATCACGTTGCCGTGGTAGAGGGACAGTGCGGCGACCCTTCATCTATCCTAAGGACTCGCTACGTCCGGATTCCCGATCCCTCCAAGACGGACGTCCGTGGAGGGGAGGATATCACTCAAGACCTGAACCTAGAATCAGGCGACGGACCGGATTCATTGGGCGACATCCAGCAATCCAAATTTTCGAGTTCGGAAATTCCTCGGCCTCTGAGCCTCAGAAGGGATAAGGCTTCGGATTTAACTCCACCCACCCACCCGAACATTAGCGATCTATCCCAAATCAGGCAAGAGCCCAAAGAAACAGTACATCATTACTGGGCCAGATTCCTCCTGGTTATGAACAGGATAAAGGACTGCCGCGAGGAAGACGCAATTTCATTCTTCTGCAATAATTGCATGGACAAGGGAATACTCAACGCCATAAGTCGCCGCGATATTACATGCTTCGTCGACTTAGCGTCCATAGTACGAAAGTACTGTGCGATGGAAAGCGCCCAGAGAACTGAAACAAAATTTTGGGACAATCCGGCCCTTAGGGCAAGACCAGTCCGAAATAAAAGGGTGTATCAGCGCCAGACACCCGGGTCAAACACCAAAGGGAAAAAACCCTCTACAGGGCATGGAACCGTACTGGAAGGATGGCTTAATGGACCATGTAAAATTCATAGCACAGAGGACGCCACACCAACTCACAGCCTTAGAGCATGTTGGATACTCCGGTAGGTGGCCAAGATCGGCGAGAACCTCCTAATCCCGGAGGCCATAGAAAGCCACCCCAGAGACACCAATACGGTACTAACAGTCTTCGAGACCTTCGCATCAAATAATATGCGAAAAAGGACACTCCGCAGCCTTGCCGAAGTCTACCAAGTAGCAACAGTAAACCCATGGAGTGACACGGCCATTACCTTCAATGCCAGTGATGAACCTAAATTCCGAACAGCCCGAGCACCAGCCGCATTGGTCCTCAGTCCAATAGTGGACGGCTTTCGTCTCACCAAGGTACTCATGGACGGCGGCAGCGGATTGAACCTCATCTCTGACGAAACCCTTCAAAAAATGGATATAGACTGGAACCGCATCATGCGAAGCAGCACAACCTTTAGAGGAATAATCCCCAGTCGGGAAGCGCGCTGTACAGGAAAAATCACACTAGATGTGGTGTTCGGCACGCCGGACAATTACAGGTCCGAAGAACTCACATTCCATGTGGCCCCGTTCAGCAGTGGTTATCATGCTTTGCTAGGGCGGGAAGCATTCACAATCTTCCAAGCAATACCCCATTATGGGTACATGAAGCTCAAGATGCCCGGGCCTAACGGGATCATCACTCTCGCTAGTGATCCGTATGTAGCACTCCGCGCCGAAAACAAGACAGCCGCACTGGCCCTCGAGGCACTATCCGATGCCCTAGCGGCCGAGGAACTGATTGCACTGCGCTCTACCGTGAATAGGGACGATGTGGTACTCGACAAAAGATCCAAGTCCACCTCCTTTAAACCAGCAGACGAAATAGTCAAATTCCAAGTCCATCCAACGGACCCCAACAAAACAGCTTCCATCGGGGCACAGTTAAACCCCGATGTCGACGCCGCATTGCGAGAGTTCCTACGAGAGAACTGGGACATTTTTGCCTGGCATCCTTCAGACATGCCAGGAATCCCATGCAGGCTGGCCGAGCACAGCTTAAATATCCAAACATGATTCAAACCTGTCAAACAGGCTCTTCGGCGTTTTTCCGAACCTAAGAGACAGGCTATGGGAGAGGAGCTAGCAAAGCTATTGGAGGCCGGATTCATCAGAGGTATAAAACATCCGGACTGGCTAGCAAACCTGGTGATGGTACCAAATAAGGACAAATCCTGGCGTCTGTGTGTCGATTTTAAAGACCTCAACAAGGCTTGCCCAAAGGATCCCTTCCCTCTCCCCCGCATCGATCAAATTATCGATGCCACCGTAGGACACGATTCGTTGTGTTTCCTCGACGCATATTTTGGCTACCATCAAATCAAGATGGCAGAATCAGACCAAGCCGCAATGGCATTTATCACACCATACGGGCCATTCTGCTTCAACACGATGCCCTTCGGGCTCAAAAACACCAGCGCAACATATCAGCGCATGATTCAGACATGTCTGGCAAGCCAGATCGGTAAAATAGTGGAGGCATACGTAGATGATGTGGTCGTCAAAACAAGACATGTTGAATCTCTAGTAGACGACCTGAAGCTCACATTCGATAATCTCCGCACATACGACATCAAGCTCAACCTGGAAAAATGCGTCTTCGGTGTTCCAGCCGGAAAACTCTTAGGCTTCATTGTGTCCAGTAGAGGAATTGAAGCAAATCCAGCCAAGATCCAAGCTCTGTCGCAACTGGATATCCCAAAGGACCTCAAACAAATACAAAAGTTAACCGGGTGTGTGGCGGCTTTAAGCCGCTTTATCTCCCGCTTGGGAGAAAAGGCCCTTCCCCTTTCCGCCTCCTTCGGTGCACCGAACACTTCAAATGGACGGACGCAGCCACGGCCGGACTCAATGAAATAAAAGCCATACTGGCAACAAACCCAGTCCTGGCCGCGCCAAACACCGGCGAACCAATGCTATTGTACATCGCAGCAACACATCAGGTTGTAAGCGTAGTGCTCGTCGTCGAACGAGAAGCGGATGGACAAAAATTCCCCCTTCAAAGGCCTGTCTATTATGTGTCCACCGTCCTCACTCCCTGCAAATCACGATACCCGCATTATCAAAAGATTGCGTACGTGGTATTCATGGCATCCCGGAAGCTACGACACTACTTTCAAGAGTGCTCGATAACAGTAGCCTCGGAAGTACCACTTAACGACATTATAAACAACCGTGACGCAACAGGTCGAATTGCGAAATGGGCCATCGGGCTCCCCCGTTCGACGTAACTTATAAGCCACGACGAGCCATCAAGTCACAAGTTTTGGCCGATTTCGTCGCAGAATGGACGGAGGCCGAACTCCCTAAAGAGTACGGCACATATTCAAATTGGATCATGCATTTCGACGGCTCCAAAATGTTGGCCGGACTAGGGGCTGGCGTCGTTTTGACGTCCCCCACAGGAGACACAGTTCAATATGTACTATAGATTCTGTACACGGACTCCAACAACGCAGCCAAATATGAGGCCCTTCTACATGGTCTCCGGATGGCAGTATCCATGGGCATCCAACGCCTAGAGGTGCGCGGGGACTCAAACCTCGCAATATCCCAAATAAACGGAGACTTCGACGCCAAGGATCCGAAAATGGCAGCTTACCGCAACGCCGTCCTAAAAATGTCAACTCGGTTCGAGGGGCTTGAATTTCACCATATAGCCCGGGAAAATAATTAGGCGGCAGATGTCCTGGCACGCATCGGCGCAAAACGCGATGTAGTCCCCCCCCCCAACATCTTCTTGGAAAGGCTTTTTAAGCCATCCGTGGCATGGGAAGGGGAGCCGAACAATAACAGCCCGGACCCAACCGCACCGCCCGACTCTGAACATTCTGACACAATCAGTGGCTCTGCCATTGAAGTAACACCTTCAGCCCACGTAATAATGGTTGTCATTGCCCCATGGACGGAACCATTCCTCGCCTACCTTACTAGGCAGGTACTCCCCGAGGACCAGAATGAGGCACGCTGCATAGTGCGGCGATCCAAAGCCTACAGAGTCCACGAGGGGGAGCTTTATAAGAAAAGCACTACCGGAGTCCTTCAAAGGTGCATCTCCGAAGAGGAGGGGCGGAATCTCCTGGCTGAAATATATGCCGGACTCGGCGGTCATCACGCTGCAGCCCGATCTCTGGTAAGCAAGGCCTTCCGTACAGGCTTTTATTGGCCGACGGCCCGAGCAGACGCTCAGGACTTAGTCCAGCGATGCACCGGTTGCCAGCTCTTTGCAAACCAAAGCCATATGCCACCCACCGCCCTCCAAACTATCCCCATCACTTGGCCCTTTGCGGTCTGGGGGCTTGATATGGTTGGACCCCTTAAAGGCGGAACCCACAAGCACAAATACCTACTCGTCATGGTGGATAAGTTCACCAAATGGATAGAAGCCAAGCCTATTAAGACGGCTAAATCCGGTCCTGTGATAGACTTCATATCCGGGGTTGTACACCGTTACGGCGTCCCCCACAGCATCATCACTGATAATGGCACGAACTTTACGGCCGACAAGGTAAAACTCTGGTGCAAAAACTTGGGCATCAAGCTCGATTATGCTTTTGTCTATCACCCACAGACTAACGGCTAGGTCGAACGTGCAAACGGTCTTATCATGAGCGGCATTAAACCCAGATTAGTACGGTCCCTCAAGGAATCTAACAAACACTGGGTAGAGGAGCTCAACTCCGTACTCTGGGGGCTGCGGACCACACCGAATCGCACCACCGGATATACACCATTCTTCATGGTGTACGGCGCTGAGGCAGTTTTGCCTTGCGACATAATTCATGACTCACCTCGAGTGCACATGTACAAAGAAAGAGAAGCCGAGCTCGATCGGCAGGACAGTTTGGATGCATTAGAGGAGGAGCGTGACGTGGCAAAAGCCCGTTCCGCATTTTATCAACAGCAGGCTCGAAGATACCAAAGCAGACGAGTACGGGCCAACAATTACAATGTTGGCGAATTAGTTCTACGCCTGTTGTAACGCCCTCGATGCGGCTATATCTCCCACGTGTCGAAGCACGACTTAGAGGCATAACCGCATTGAAAGCAATGTCTCAAGTGAGGTAATCTTCACACAACCCATGTAATACAAAGGGAAAGGGATACATAGTTGGCTTACAATCGCCACTTCACACAATTACATGAATAAAGCATTACATCAACCAGATACAATCAAGGTCCGACTACGGAACCAAAATAAAAGAAGAACCCCAAAAGCGATAAAGGTCCCCGATCGACCCCAACTGGGCTCCACTACTGATCAACTAGAATGAAACAACACAAAGGACAAGATCTTCATCGAGCTCCTCCTGAGCTGGGTTGCGTCATCTGCACGGACTCATCGGCACCTGCAAGCTGGTTTTGGAAGTATCTGTGAGCCACGGGGACTCAGCAATCTCGCACCCTTGTGATCAAGACTATTTAAGCTTATAGGAAAGGCAGGGTAAATTTGTGGAGCTGCAGCAAGCGACTAGCATATATGGTGGCTAACATACGCAAATGAGAGCGAGAAGAGAAGGCAAAGCACGGTCGATAAAAGTATGATCAAGAGGTGATCCTAAAACAACCTACGACAAGCATAACTCCAACACCGTGTTCACTTCCCGGACTCCGCCGGAAAGAGACCATCACGGTAACGCACGCTGTTGATGCATTTTAATTAAGGTTAACTTCAGGTTTTCTACAACCGGACATTAACAAATTCCCATCTGCCCATAACCGCGGGCACGGCTTTCGAAAGTTCAAATCCCTGCAGGGGTGTCCCAACTTAGCCCATGACAAGCTCTCACGGTCAACGAAGGAATAGACCTCCTCCCGAGACGTTCCGATCAGACTCGGCATCCCGGTTCTTCAAGACATCCTCGACAATGGTAAAACAAGTCCAGCAAGACCACCCGATGCGCCGACATCCCGATAGGAGCTGCACATATCTCGTTCTCAGGGCACACCGGATAAGCTAAGCGTACGGGAGCCAACGTAACCCAAGTTGCCAAGGGACGGCCCCGCACGGTGCTCTCGGTTGGACCAACACTTAGACAAGCACTGGCCCGGGGGGTTAAAATAAGATGACCCTCGGGATGCGCGACTCCCAAGGGAAAAAGGCTAGGTGGCGAATGGTAAAACCAAGGTTGGGCCTTGCTGGAGGAGTTTTATTCAAGGCGAACTGTCAAAGGATTCCCATTATAACCCAACCGCGTAAGGAACGCAAAATCCGGGAACATAACACCGATATGACGGAAACTAGGGCGGCAAGAGTGGAACAAAACACCAGGCATAAGGCCGAGCCTTCCACCCTTTACCAAGTATATAGATGCATTAATTAAATAAGATATATTGTGATATCCCAACAAGTAAAACAATGTTCCAACAAGGAACGATCTCCATGTTCCAACAAGAAACAAACTTCAATCTTCACCTGCAACTAACAACGCTATAAGAGGGGCTGAGCAAAGCGGTAACATAGCCAAACAACGGTTTGCTAGGACAAGGTGGGTTAGAGGCTTGGTTTAACAATAGGGGAGGCATGATAAGCAAGTGGTAGGTATCGCAGCATAGGCATAGCAAAAGAGCGAGCAACTAGCAAGCAAAGATAGTAGTGATTTCGAGGGTATGATCATCTTGCCTGAAATCCCGCAAGGAAGAAGAACGAGTCCATGAAGAAGACAAACGGGCGTAGACGAATGGGTCCTCACAACACGACGTTACCGGAACCAACCCGAAGAAGCAAACACCGGAAAGAAGCACACAACATAGTAAACAACCAACACATGAACATGGTATGATATGCGAGATGCGGTATGCGATGCATATGCATGATTTGACAAGGAATGAATGAACCTAGCCTCAACTTGGAAATCCAAGTGTTCCACTGGAAAGGTGAGATGAAATCTCTTGAAAACGATACAAAGATCACCGGAATCGGAGTTACGGTTTGGAAATGGCGAGCAATTCAAATATGGCACCGGTCTGCGATTTACAGCAAGTAGCCATCTAAATGCAACGAGATGAACATGCTACAGCACTCAAACATGGCATAAAAATACATGGCAGGGATGCATTCATGATGCTTAACAAAAGTCTAGCACTGAGCTACGGCCAATTCATCCATTAACAGGTTCAAACAAGCATGGCAAAAATGCATATGGTAAACAGATTTCAGACAGTGAAATTAACACAAGCCTGGAATTTCAGATCAGATAGCACTCTTCGGAGCATGAAAACTATATGCTACAGGACCTGAACATGGCAAAGTAAAGCATGGCATGGAACTACTCAAAGAGCTTAACAAAAGTCCCTTAGTGACCTTGAGCCAAAAGGGATCAGAAAATACAATTGCAAGCATGTGAACATGGCAAAAACATAATCAGATCACAGACTTAGTGAAAACTGGAGCATGCTGAAACAGATATCAAGTAGGCATGTTTACGAGCTCGATGCACTCACTACGGAGCAAGGCATGACAATCTAAGCATACACCCATCAAGAATACGCATTATACAAGCTAGACATGTCAAGAACAATAACATAGCATGCACGGATCAACTACAACATCCTCGGCAAAATCGCTAACAAGTAGACAATCTGCTCAGATTCACAAAATGACAAAAGTAGAGCTCGATTGACTCAATCTAGGGTGCTCCATAATTGCAAACAAAGACATGGATGGATAGAGCACTACAAGATTAACAAAACATCCTTACTGATCATCCTCAAAAGAGGCACGGATCACTAGGAAACAGCATGAACATATGGCATAATGAGATAAACAGGCCAAGGACTTAGTGGAAATGCTAAGTCCCTGAAATCAGCATTACCAAGTGCCTCACTTTGCAAGCTTGTGCTAGTCACCACACACATGACAAAAATACATGGGTTGCACCTCTGGAAAGATGGAAAAACCCTTAACAAAACACATGAAGAGCTCATGGGCATATCATGCACACAATAACCATGGCAAAAATGACAAATAGCTAAATGGAGCAGCAGATCTGACAATTAACTCAAATAGCACTCTTCCAACAGCATTTCGGGCATCAAGATGAGCTCAAATGAGAATGATGCAATGAGATGAAATGCTGTACTCTCTGAGACGAACATTTTGATATGATATATGCATGAATCGAAGCTATGGATGCAAAGTTACGAGGCGATGAACAACGCAAAATAATTAGGGTTAGGGGGTAGAAAGTCAACCCGGTGGATCTGGATCGAGATCGGATCTCACCGGGTACTGTAGCTCACGGAGCCCGAGGATGGCCGGCCGGAGTGGACGCCGGAGGAAGGTCGCCGGAGGGAGAGGGGAGGGGCCGGATCCCGACGGGGATGGGTGGATCCGGGCGCCGGGGCGGCGCTCCGCGGCGATGGGCGGCGTCTGCCAGCGAGCGCGGCTGCCGGATTTGGTGGTGGAGGGCGCCGGAGAGGTCGCCGGAGCCGGGCGGCGCGGCGGCGACCCACGGTGACGGAGGCGGCTTGGGCGGAGCTGGATCCGGGCGGCGATGCTTCCAGGCGGCGGGGCGCGCGATGGGCCTCGGGGGCCCGGTTCGGGCCGCCCGGGCCGGCGGCGGAGAAGGCGGCGGCGGGACAGGTGGCGGGAGGCGATTGGCGCGGACGACGGAGCAGACATGTCCGGGCGTGGTGGAATGTGTCCGGCGACGCGATGGAGAAGAAGGTTAGGGTCTCATCCGCGAAAATTTCGGGGATGGCCACATATTTATAGGTAGAGGGAGTTAGGAGAGTCCAAATGAGGTGCGGTTTTCGGCCACGCGATCATGATCGAACAACCGAGATGATGGAGGAGGTTTAGGTGGGTTTTGGGCCAAAATGGAAGGGTGTTGGGCTGCAACACACACAAGGCCTTTTCGGTCCCTCGGTTAACCGTTGGAGCATCAAACGAAGTCCAAATGGTACGAAACTTGACAGGCGGTCTACCGGTAGTAAACCAAGGCCGCTTGGCAAGTCTCGGTCCAATCCGGAAATGTTTAATCTCCACACACGAGAAGAAGATAGAAATGACCACCGGAGGAGAACGGAGCGCCGGAATGCAAAACGGACAACGGGGAAAATGCTCGGATGATGAGACGAACACGTATGCAAATGAAATGCACATGATGACATGATATGCAATGTATGACACGCAAGCAACGACAAGGCAACAACAGCGAATAACTGGAAGACACCTGGCACATCGGTCTCGGGGCGTTACAACACTCCACCACTACGAGAGGATCTCGTCCCGAGATCTAGAATGGCACCGGAGGGACAATGGAAGAGAAAAGAGAAGAGGTAAAACTAAGTTGCTTCTTTGACAAACGAGTGAGACCAAAGAACCTTGAAAAGGTTGCACAAAATGAAAGAAAGAAAGCAACGGAGAAGAACAAAGTTGAAAGCACTCCGTTAAGAAAAGAGAGACAAGGAAGAACAACTTCTAACAGCACTCCGGTTGGAAAGATAAGCAAGACTTGATAAAAAGAAAGAACTTGAGAAGCGGGCACACACTCCGGTTAAATGGATAAGCACAGGAAAGAACATGATCTTGACAAAACAAGAAGATGGGTTGCAGAGAGCAACATCACAATGCCTCCGGAATGAAAGAATAGAAGTTGGATCGTCGGAACATAAGAATGGAGAAGAAAACAACATCTTCTACCTTCGATGAGCTTGAAAAGCATTTTAAGGAGAAGGTTCGCACGGAGTTGTTAGAAAAACCAACAACGACAAAAAATACGCTTGATATGGACTTATGGAATACAACTCAAATTATGAGGTGAAAACATGCCACTCACGGGAAAAGAACTGGATTGATAAGAACAAGGAGACGAGAAAGCTATATCACCGGGAGGATAAAAGAAGAGCTTGGGTTATTTATAAGCACCATAAATAGCAACAATCCTTAGGGAAGGCTTTGGTGAAATATAATCCAAGATAACTCCCAAGAAGAGATTGGTGGATTTAAAATACCTCATTCTTAATAACATGTGAATCATGAACTCAAATTATCAAGAATGATGTAAAACCACCTCCAAAGATACGGTAGAAAGAAATTGTACTCTGGATAGCAAGATGAAGAAAACTTGAGCTTCTTTGAAAAGAATCTCAATGGACACTTCGAGAAGGAATTAAATCCTTGATGAACCATCATGTAGAACATCCATGAGAACTCCAGAAATAAAAGAAATGATCAATCGAAATGGAGGATGAAAAGAATAAGGTTGAAGCCTTGCAATGATTTAAATGAATCTCCATGGTGATGTGATTGCGAGAGCTAGGAACTCCGGGAAAATAAAAGATAAAGCATCTCGAACCCAGAATTTAATCATCGTGAACAAACTCCAGAAGAAAAGATTAACATATGGATGAAACAAGAATAAGAATTACATTATGCTTATCCTTCACCAATTAAATTGATGACAATCAATGGATTAGACATATTACTTATTCTCGTAGAAAAGATTAAGAGAGATATAACATAAACTCAATGGACCACCGGTAGGATTGAAACAACGAATGAATTGATATGACAACAGCGGAAGAGAATCATGGAAGAACCACCGTAAGAATTGAAAAACGATTGAAGAAAAGGTAAAGAAACACCGGGAAGAATTATGAAATGAATGAAGAAACTTGAGAGAATTTAGATGCAAGTGGATGAAAATATCACGAGCTGGCTAGAGGATATTTGAATGATGCACCGGTAAGATTGGAGAATGAGAGCTGAAAGCTGGAATGAATAATCCTGAATTGATGGCCTTCAGATAAACAAACTGAAAAGACTCCTGAATTACTCCGGATGGATGAAAAGAATTCCCACGATCAAAATAATTATGAGAGGATGGCAACAAGTTAGAATCACGAATCTTTGGAAGAACGGATAAGATTATGGAGGTAAAACTCTTCTTCGGTCTTCAATATCTGAGAATGACGACGAGAAGCACCACCATGAATTATTTAGACACTCCGGAAGAATGAAAACGAAGAGGTTGAGCCAACGATGAAAAGAATTTGAAAGATCTTGGAGAAATACATTTGACTGATGATCATTCATTCTTACGTCAAACTTTGACAACAAGAAATTTGAGGATATCTCCGGGAAATAAGAAGAGTCAGGTAAGATCCTGGAAATAGACCTATGGGTTAGGGCCCACTCAAAAGAACACCGTTGAAAAGATTTCAAAGAGAGGTTGCACCGGTTTAATTAAAAGACTTGAAAGAGAGAACGTCCTCGAAGATATTGAATAACTGCAGAGTGGAAACATGAATCTTCGAGATATCTTGAGCACTCCGAAACAATTGAATAGCGAGAAGAGGAATGAATATGAGGTGCACCGGCATGAGAAAACATTTGAAATGCGGAAAAGAATATGAACAACACCGAAAGCTTGAATTGGATCCACCGGAGAAGAAAAGGCAAATATTAGTATCTTCATGAGAATCACCGGATAAGAACATTGAAGGAGAAGAATGGAGAGACTTCACATCAATAAGATGGATACACGATAAAGAAATCCGAGTCCTAGGAGAAACAAGGGTGGGAGGGTGGGAAAACAAAGACAACTTGGGATGGATGAACGAACACCGTTGAGAAAGCTGAGATTGGATCTTGCGGATGTTGAAATGTTCGGATCCACTTGAAGAGGAACACACCGGTGAAAAGGATTGACATGACAATCTCGATTATCATGAAGGATTGGTATTCACATCGGAGTATGAAAACACCATTTGGGGAAGGTATGGAATCAACATTTGACTTCGAAGCAACTCGAATACCACAACTCAAAACAAAACAAAGGATTGGCTTGCAGAATAAGCCGGAACAAACATATGATAGAGATTTCGTCCGAAGTTTTCGTGGTGGGGCCTACACTGGCTCGATCGTACAGCACCATCATGTACAAGGCAGTGCACATGACATACGAAGCGTCCCCGAGTCGGCATAGCCAAGGACTCTTTAAGACACAACGAGACCACTATAAAACCGACCGTGAATAGGCGGACCACAAGACGTCGAACCCCAATTTCATATCATACATCTGTCGGAAAGATATCCTAAGAGCTATTTGAATTCCCACTTATGAAACTCCCGAACCTTTCCGGTTATGCAATCAGGTGTTGGGGATACAGGGGAAGCATAATATCTCACCCAAAACTAGCAAATCCTACATCCAGCTGTATCCATCCTTCAACACATAACCAAGAAACCTTCGGAAATCATCTACCTCAACCTTCGAAAAGCATCCGTTATACGAGTTATGGCAATACTCCCGAACTCCCGCCCCATTACTGGGTGACGTCGAGGTTATCTGACCAACAAACTACATAAAAGAGATTTTCAATGTCGACGTACTAAACTCAGGTATACCAGAACTGCAACGATAAAATTATGACGACAACACCTCGGAGCTCAACTCCCCGGGACACCTCCACAAAACCCCTGACAGGAGGCACCAAGACAATGTTCTCGTCACAAAACCATCGGAACGATTCCAAGATACCCGCGTGATCCTAAAAAAAATTTAGTGAAATTTGAGCAGAGAAGAGTCAAAACTCTATGTCAGGATGCCTTACCAGAGCGATGAGGAGACTGGGAAGTAAAAAGAATTCCTAACTCTCCAATATATAATTCCTAGATGACTCAAAACATTTTTCTAGACACAACTCGGCTGCTAAAAATGATCAAGCAATGGGGCTCCTAAGGTCGAGGAAGGCTCTGATTACCAACTTATAACGCCCTCGATGCGGCTATATCTCCCATGTGTCGAAGCACGACTTAGAGGCATAACCGCATTGAAAGCAATGTCGCAAGTGAGGTAATCTTCACACAACCCATGTAATACAAAGGGAAAGGGATACATAGTTGGCTTACAATCGCCACTTCACACAATTACATGAATAAAGCATTACATCAACCAGATACAATCAAGGTCCGACTACGGAACCAAAATAAAAGAAGAACCCCAAAAGCGATAAAGGTCCCCGATCGACCCCAACTGGGCTCCACTACTGATCAACTAGAATGAAACAACACAAAGGACAAGATCTTCATCGAGCTCCTCCTGAGTAGCTCAACTCCTCGGGGGCCCGGTTCGGGCCGCCCGGGCCGTGGCGGAGAAGGCGGCGGCGGGACAGGTGGCGGGAGGTGATTGGCGCGGACGACGGAGCGGACATGTCCGAGCGCGGTGGAATGTGTCCGGCGGCGCGATGGAGAAGAAGGTTAGGGTCTCATCCACGAAAATTTTGGGGATGGCCACATATTTATAGGTAGAGGGAGCTAGGAGAGTCCAAATGAGGTGCGGTTTTCGGCCACGCGATCGTGATCGAACGACCGAGATGATGGAGGAGGTTTAGGTAGGTTTTGGGCCAAAATGGAAGGGTGTTGGGCTGCAACACACACGAGGCCTTTTCGGTCCCTCGGTTAACCGTTGGAGCATCAAACGAAGTCCAAATGGTACGAAACTTGACAGGCGGTCTACCGGTAGTAAACCAAGGCCGCTTGGCAAGTCTCGGTTTAATCCGGAAATGTTTAATCTCCACACACGAGAAGAAGATAGAAATGACCACCGAAGGAGAACGGAGCGTCGGAATACAAAACGGACAACGGGGAAAATGCTCGGATGCATGAGACGAACACGTATGCAAATGAAATGCACATGATGACATGATATGCAATGAATGACACGCAAGCAACGACAAGGCAACAACAGCGAATAACTGGACGACACCTGGCACATCGGTCTCGGGGCGTTACACCTGTCGGACAAGAAAAAAGACAAACCCAAGCCCAAGTGGGAAGGTCCCTTCATCATTGACCAAGTCCTGACTGGTGGCGCGTACCGCCTGCGAAGTGCATCGGATAACCGACTTGAGCCGAACCCATGGAACGCAGCCCGCCTCCGAAGATTCTATGCCTAGCGCCGGATCCTGTGTTCGTCTCCTTACTCTGTCCATTTTTTATATATACCCTCTGTCTTACATTTCTGTCCTTCTCTCTCTTTCCCTCTTATAGCCTTTAGAGGCTCACAAAGTGACGCGCTATCCGCGCTCAGCAAACCTGGGGGCTTCTTTCAACAGAAGCTTATTTCCACGGGCTTCACGCCCAACACATGTGTCAAACTTCCGCATGCGCCCAAACAGGATTCACTTGAGCAGCAACAGGCTGTTGCTGCACAGGGGCTGGAGGGCGAGCAGTGCCAATGCGGCTACGGCCAGCTCCATATCTCCCCCCTCTAGCACCTTGATTCTGCCCAGCCCCAGCCATCTTCTTGACAACAACAACAAACGGAGGTTTCTCGGTCTTCTACGACCAAAAATCGCACGAGAAGCTAAATTGCTTGGGCTCGAACAGACGGTCTGAAGGACCGATAGGAAAACAATATGCCGCAAAGAACTCTCCCTTAGCAAACAGATCGCGGCGGATCTAGACTAGAGTAATGGATTCACGATGGCGGCGCAGGGGACAGCGACGAACCCTAGCAGCCTGGGGATTAGGGGCACGCACATGGCGGGGAATATGTCTCTCAAGGTTGGGTTGGCGACTGTTTCCCACAATCAACAGTCAGGATCGTATGAGGACACATCCAACGGTCTAAACGTCGATAGAGGCTGACCCAGGGGCCCGTTCACAACCATCCCGCCCCCGCTCCTCCCCAATTCTTGTGAGGGCGGCACCATGAACGGCGGCGGCGACGTCGATCTTCGACGGCGAGAGGTCAGACCAGCACCAAAATTACAACGCAAATTAGAGGCAGCATGACGAAACATACCAGACCCTGAAGCAGGCGACGACACAAAATTGGTCAAATCTCGGATCTGAACAATCTCAACCTCATCCGATGAATCCTTGAAGTGGATACAGCTTCTTCCGCGACCCAGGCAGGATCAAGTCGGGGGTGATTTGTTGTTCCATCTCCGTGGTCCCACACACTGCTCGTAGCGCGAGATTCATCCTCGCCATCGCCACATCTCGATCCGCTCTTTGCGCTCTTCTCGCCGCTCTTGTAGCCGCCCTCTCCCTGCGGACGAGCTCCACCATGAGACGCCTGATCTCCTGGTCCGATGCTCCGCCGTCCGAATCCATCAGTGGATCTCAGGATCGACGCAACAGCGCCGTTTATCCCGCCCAATCTAGTAGGGGATGCCCCAATTACGAGACCAATGCTCGTGTCCGTACGCGGAAGGACGCGCGGTGTGGCGAGGATCATCCGCTACTAGATGCCATGGGCGAGGGCTGGGGGTCACCGCCGGGGAGGCGCACGGCGAGGTCAACGCGGTGCAATGGGGAAGTCGCGGGCGAGCGGGGGTGCGACATGAGCGGGCGTCGCGTTTAGAGGGTTTGGAATAGACCGGAATCGAAGTTAAGAGTGCCAATTCAACCTGGGGACCTGGTCCAGGTTGACTTCTGTTTCCTGGGGACCTGATCACAGTGATGACTATGTGAACAAATAAACAGAAAATGCAACGAGCACATGACGTAAAAACAGAAAAATGGACTGGAAAACACAAACCAAAGCCAAGCCAAACGGGAGTTTGGGGAAGAAGGTGTTCTGATTTGGGCATCGCCGTCCACAAGAGAATGATCGAAAGGAAAAAAAATTGCACCAGCCGGGAATCGAACCCGGGTCTGTACCGTGGCAGGGTACTATTCTACCACTAGACCACTGGTGCTTGGATGGCAGAATCGCTCAACAAGTATATGCATCTCGTTCTGACCATTACACCCAGCGTTAGCTTACTGGACAATATATTCAGGCACACATCAGGGTTCTTCACAACATATGGTGACGAGAACAAAAGAAGCGGGAAATTGTAACAGAACCAAAATCTCATTTCACTTTATCAAGAATCTGACACAAAGGCCATACAGTATGCTCAATGATCCTGAAAAACTAGGGCAAAATTATTCTGGTATTTGCTATCCCGACCACGGGCTGGAAAAATGATACATATAACTCAGCCAAAAAGAAAAGAAATACAACGTACAGACAGATCATCGTTGGACAAATTTCGATGCACGGTGCATCATTCCAAATGGATCCTCTGCTGCACACAACTGTATCTAGGCACTGCCTCTTTCATCAGCCGAGGACACGCCACAGCGAGGAAGCACTTGGCTTCCAGAAAAACACAATCACTTCCAAGAAATGCTCCAACTATTTTCTCCTTTTCTCATTAAATCTTTCAAAGAACGACTTCGAGGCTTCGTATGTGGACCAGCAGATGGCAGCTGCTGGTGCGTGGAACAGCATTCTCGGCTTCCATCCCCTCATGAGCCCAACGTATCCGTCGCGCTTTATAATCGTTCTAAACACATCTCCTATAGAGCTACTAGCAAAGCGTTCACAGCCGCATACACCCTGACCACAGACAAAAAGAGAACACTGTTATTACCTTGGAAGTAAAAACAGGTGGATGACATTCATGTAAACACAAAAATGAGGAAGTTATCCAAAGTTGAAAATGTGCTAGGAAAATAGAAAGATGATAACATGCATGGAACGATGATATAAAGCAACTGCTGACTAGACCACACATAAGAAGGGTTTGACAGCCCTATTTAGTTAGCTACAGAAACAACACTAGTAATATAACTGGCAAATTTAGTTAAGTATATGAAACTTGATCTTTAATCCATGTTATATTGTACGGTTGTACCAAATGACCTACTCTATAAGTTTTCATGGTAGCCAATTACTCTATAGGTTTTAGGGAATATTTCAAGGTGGCCATAACTTGCATCTTCCCTTATCATGTACTCCCTCTGTCCCATAATATAAGACGTGTTTTGACACTATGACAGTGTCAAAACACGTCTTATATTATGAGACGGAGGGAGTATTTGTGTGTGTTCCTCTCTGTTGTGTGTGGGCTGACGGAGTCCATGTAGTACACCGAGGTTCACATTTATTTAGTACCAAAGGGACACATAAATGGATGCATAGAAAGGAAACATACAAGCCCTTCTGCCTAAAGACCAAGAGATTGCTAACACAATCTCTATGTTGTGTATGTACTCCCTCCGTTCCTAAATACAAGTCTTTTTAGAGATTCCAATGCGGACTACATACGGAGCAAAATGAGTGAATCTACACTCTAAAATATGTCTATATACATCCGTATGTAGTCCTTATTGAAATCTCTAAAAATACTTATATTTAGGAACAGAGGGAGTAACACATAAGAATAACATATTTTTCAATTAACTGAACTAGGGATAGTCGTGCCCCATCATATAAAATTAATAAAGGTAGAAGTTCAATAAGCTGAACTACCAGTGATGGATCGATAATGACTCTACAAGCTACATAAGTACGCACAAGAATATCGCGGTGTCATGTCAAACTAAGTATTCCCGCCGATCCCGCTTACATTGTATAGAGGCTACGTCAATTAATTCAGATCAGAGGGAGTACTACAAATGATAGTGAGGAGCTGAGGATACTGAGATGACATTAGCACAAATTTTCCAAGTTACAACTACAGTATCATTAATGTGACAACCAACCATTTGTAACTCCTCATCAACATTTCCATCAAAATCTTGTAAGGTCAGCTGTCTGTTGATGTCATTTCAACCAGGTTACGGTGGCCTAAAACTTACACCTTGAATCTTCTAGTAATTTGTTCTGATTTTTCCTAGCAGAAAGCGCCACGACACAATTAATGTTTCATAGGTGAAAAAAGACTGCGGCTTCAGAAGAGGCCCAAGTTCAGCATATCTATATCTAACTGGTCAGTTAGCACTTATCGCGACTGAAAAGATGCTCCTTACATCACTAGCTCTTCAACATTAATGCTACAGAGCACCCTATAAGGACAGAATAGAAAATTTAGGAACAGATCAAAGTGCAACTGGAAAATAGAAATTTTAACTGTAAAAAGTCATTCCAAGAATCTTGGAGGTGAACAGAAACACCAGAAAAGGCATAAAATTTCCCCATTTGCTGAGTAAGCCGCAACAAATCAACTCAGACCAGCTCATTAAAGTTCAATGAGCTGAACTACCAGTGATGGATCGATAATGACAACGGATCTACAAGACACATAAGTATGCATAAGACAATCGGTGTGTCATGTCAAAGAGAATGCTACTATAAATGATAGTGAGAAGCTGAGGATATTGATATGTTATTAGCAATTACGTTCCAAGTTATTACAACTACAATATTATTAATGTGATTCACCAACCATTTGTAACTTCTCATCAACATTTCCATCAAAACCTTGTAAGGTCAGCTGTTGTCGATGTCATTTCAAATAGGGTAAGGTGGCATAAAACTCACACCTTGAGTCTATACTAATTTGTTTTGATTTTTCCTAGCAGAAAGCGCCACGACACAGTTAATGTTCCATAGGTGAAAAGACTGCAGCTTTAGAAGAGGCCCAAGTTTAGCATTATCGCGACCGAAAAGATGCTCCTTGTATCATTAGCTCTTCAACATTAATGGTACAGAGCACCCTATAAGGACAGCGATCACCAATAAGTCACTAACAGATCAAAGGGCCACCGGAAAATAGAAAATTTAACTGTAAAAAGTCATTCCAAGAATCTTGGAGGTGAACAGAAACACCAGCACAGGCATAAAATCTCTCCATTTGCTGAGCAAGCCGCACAAATCAACTCAGACCAGCTCCAATGATATCTACTATATGTCATTAAAGGTGACGGCAAAAGCAAACGTGTAAGATCCTCACCTGGCACTGCAGCTGCGTCTTGACAACGTCGAGTGGTGTGGTCAACGCGGCTGCTAGAGCACCGGCGGCAGCACCCGCAGTGGCGTGCACGGCAAGCGACTCCTCGTCAGCTGCCATGTCTCCGAGCACACGCTTGGCCGCCTCGTAGGTCGAGAAGTGGACGGCGGTGTAGGGCGCGTTCATAAGCACCGTGGTCCGGTACGACACGAAGAACGCCCTGAGGCCCTCATCGCGGAACACGGTGCGGACGCAGTGCGCGACGCCGGTGTAGGGGCTGCTCGTGAGCTGCAGCCGCTGCTTGACGGTGTCCATGGGGGTGAAGACGGCGTCGCTGGCGATGGTGGCGAGCACCCCCGAGGAGGCGTGCGCCGCGGGGTTGTTGGGGCCGAACCGGTCCGAAAGGCGCGACTTGGCGAACTCGTAGACGGAGAAGTAGACGGCGTGGGCGGGGCCGGCGCCGAGGGCCATGGCGGGGAGGCCGCGGTAGAGCGCGAGCGCGCCGCCCTCCCCGGCGACGGCGGCCCGCAGCGCGGCCCCCAGCGAGAGGGTGGGGCGGCAGGGCGGCGAGGCGGCCTGCATGTGCGTCTTGAGGGTGTCGACCGGGAACATGGCCGTGTGCTCAACGACGCCGGCGACGGAGCCGGCGAGCATGTACTGCCAGAAGCGCAGGCCGTCGTGGGTCGCGGCGGCGGCCGGCCCCGCGACGGCGAGGGCCGGCTTGGGCGGGTCCTGGGCCGGCTCCTCCGCTGCGGCGGCGGCGGCGGGGGGGAGGAGCCTGTCGGGGGTGCGGTAGTCGGCGGCCATGGCGAGGGGCGCCGCTAGGGTTAGGGTTTTGAGCGGGAACGGGGCGGGGGAGGGGGAGGGGGCGAGGGTGGAGGAATAATGAAGGGGAGGAGGCGAGATTTGGAGGAGATGTCGCCATTTAGGCGGAGGGGAGGGGGAGGAGCCCCGGTGGTCAAGTCCATCTCCAGGCATCCTCTTCGGCCTCCTCTCCTCTCCTCTCTCGCCTCCTGTCGCGGTTTCTTCCCCAAGTTTCTCTCTTTCTCTGCTCGTGCAATGTAAATTCTCTTCCTTTCAGGTTTCCAAGAGGCAAATTCTGTCTTTTTTGCCTCCTTTCTTTCTTGTGGCGTCGTCAATGAACTTCCTTAATTCCCTGGTTAATTATGCGGTCTAGGAGCAAGGAGAGTTGCCTTTTATGTCCAAAAGGGGATATTCTAGAGATCAATCTCTGATCTAATTGGAATTGTACACGTTACGTGATGGTTTATAACCCCGATTTGACCTGGGTGATCGATGTTCACTAGTGGAGGTTGAATTGTCCGGCTGTCAACAGGATACTGAATCTGTGATGTAACTGTCCGAGCTCCAGATTAAAAAGTTCGGATTTTATTGGAAGGAAAAGATTTTGGGCCTAGGAAGACAAGTCCAGCATGAGGATCTGCAGGTCAAAGAGCACAAAATGAGCTTGTCTATGTGCCAGGTGGCTCAAATTTTGTTAATGGATCGGACTTGAGAAGGGCGGACTAAATTATGCAGGGGCCATATAAAATCCGTTGCTCCGGGATCGTTTGATCTTATAGAAAACACAAATCAGAGTGACGCGGTGGCCAGGGTAGCAACTTTTTCATATATATTTTTATGATACGATCGTACACACACCCCAGATCCACCTCTGTTATTTGCTGGGTCGAAAGAGAAGATACAGTTGTCGGTAGTTCACGCAATAGTCATTCTCCCCAAACAAGAGCAGATGAAAAAGAAAACGGCAGAGAGAAGAAGAAAATGTCAGCTCCTATACTTACAGAACACAAGAAGCATACACTCGTACTTCCCAGTTCGAGTCCGTGACTCTTCTGCCATCCTCATAATTCGTCCAGTCTACAGCATCATGAACAGAATATTCGGCAGCACAAACTAACTATTTGTCATCGAACGCTTCTAGGTTTGATGATCCAAACATCAACACATATCAATATCTTTGTGGCAGCAGTGGCAATACATAAATTCAGATCAACAACATCGCAGATTGCATTACATCCATCCTTTCGAAAATGAAGCCTCCAATACCCACAAAGGACTCGAGTCCGCAGAATTTGATTTGCCAAGGACAAATGCAGCACAGAACAGACAAGAGAAGGCCAAGTGACCATGGAAATTTCATGAATCCGTAAAAGGGGAATCTGTTAAATTGTAGCCAAACCACTGGTCATCTGCACCAGAGCCCAGGAACAGCACGTAGCACGATTACGCTACTGCAGCTCAGAAACTATCCTGTGGCAGGTTCATATTCTGAAAATGACAAATGCATAAAGATCCCACTAGTAGAGTATAAACAAGCATCTTTATCTGTACAAAAGAAAATGAAAGCTCCAGCTCTGAAACACGGCCAGTAAAATGATTCCCTCTTGAGCCGGCTCATGAAAACAAAATAGCTGCACCACTTTCTGGCCTGATGGAATGGCAAGGAAGCAAAATTACCATGCTTCCCTATGATAATAGGTTCCTCTACTCATAATAACGTCACACCACATTATAATAGAAGTAAATAAGCAGAGCACAAGCATCATGTTGTCTGCAGTACTCACAAACTAACTGTGATGCATCAGAATTCTACAAGTTCCTTTACACAGGACCATCGTATGATGCAGATCATAGGATCAACTTTATTCTTTGACCTGTGTGATCAGACAACATCAATCACAACTGTTGTTACACGCTAGCCGACTTCACACAGTTTCATAAGGATGTACAGCGTTGAAAAAAATCAGGATATATAGCTGATCACATTTGATCTGGGTATTACTTGCATGGTAACATATAGAACTTTTATAGTAATCACATCCAAATTTCAGTTCCCAATTACAGAATTCGCTGCTAAATTTATAGCAGGAAGAACAATTTGAAGTTAATACCAATTTTGAAGAAAGAATCCTAAATTCAAGGGCCTCAAAAACTGAATGAGAGGAAGGCCAGTATAGTCATATTATGGTCATAATCACTTGGAATTGAACCAATTCTGAATATTCCATATTTCCATGTGAATAAATAGCCGAGCATCAACTATTGTACATATATGAAAGTCCCCCACCCCCCCTGCCCGAAAATGGAAGAGAAAAAGAGAGCGCTGCAGGTAGTGTAAGGACCTACTAGGCTTAATTATGATCACCGGGTCTTATCTCCATTAGTAGCTCATTCAGATACTCCACCACTAATATGCAAGTACAAAGATACATGATTCATTGATGGTACCTGGCATATGGGCAGAGATCAAAGGTTTTGCTTTCAACCCAATCCACATATGCTTGTCCACTGTATGACTGTCAATACTGGTATTGAATTTTTCTACTTCTCAGTGGTTTACAGTGGTGTATGGACCTCTAGTATCTCTGCTCTGACTTCTTGGGTTTCTTCTTGGACGAACAAACATGCTCTGGACAGATAACATACCATAAGGTTACATTTGATGCTATCATCCTATCACAGTGACCATTAAAAAAATCCTATCACAGTGACCATTAAAAAAAACATCCTATCACAGTAATAACTCTGAAGCTTTTCAATGGGGGAGATTATGTAAACTGTACAAACACCATTTCCCCTTTCAGAGAACAAGATCGTGGCTTATACTGGGAATGACAGATAATTAAACAATTTAAAATAATGCGGACGTATGTCAGATACGGAGTATTTGTTAGCAATGTAACTTGTTTCCATGCATCAGTAACTGCATATTATCCTCACCTTGAAATGATCTAAACTGTGTATCATTAATTCTGGTTTGTCTCGAGATAAACAGCAGTACAGATCAAAAGAATCACACACACAACATCAGCATGTTCTATTAGAATAGACATTTATTTGACCTTACCTTAATTCTCCATGGCAAACTGATCCAAAATTCCAGGTTCGGAATGGCCTAGAATACATCAAGTAAGACAGAAATGTGGTTTAAGAGCATTAAAATGGTTAATAAATTGCAATACATGACAACAATCTGTAAATTTTTATGGTTCACACAGAGAAACAGTTCACATATCATCGCAAAGCTATCTTTTGATGCTATGGTGTAATTTCACAGGACACACTATGAGTCAGTTATCTTTTGATATGGATTTGATGCAGTCTCTTTATACATCTTTTTATGACATCAACTTTCTTAGTTTATTTTACTGTCGTAACTATTTCTTATGTAATTCTTCAGAGATCCAGAAAAATAAGGGAAATGTATTACTCCTAACAGCAGGACTAGCTTTTAAAATTTCATTTTTCTGGAAAAACCATTCGAAATTACACTTGTAAGTAGTTTCACAAAACTACACTTATTTTTTCGTCTAAGGATGTCAATGGAAGTGACAGGTGTGACCACCCGTCAGCATCATAACTTGAAATGCCCATTACAAAGTTGCATCGTCCCTGTATACAGTTGTGTGGTTTCTTGACAGTGATAGAAAGAAGCGTGATTCTGTGAATATGTTTCTTCGAATTTTAGTTATTTGAAATATCAAGGAACATTGTACTGTATTTTTTCCTCCACCAAAAGCTAAAATGATTGAAACTGAGATTACCATACGAAACCATATTTTCAGTACTGCAAAGTATATTTCGAATATCTGAAATTAAGCTACTCCCTAAAAGAAACGACCTAAACTTTTGGTCTCCCAACCTGAGTTTGCATTACCCATTTGAAATTATTTTGGTCTCTCAAGTCTCGACATTTGGCTCAGGTACAATTTTAGATATATTTTGGTATCTCGACTCTGGGAGTGGTTCCGACTCAATTTTCTTTCTCCAAGACAAGCAGAGCTTCACAAATTTGGACAGAAAATTTGCTGAACCCGTCAACGAAGCTGAGAGACCGAAAGTACCCTCAAAAGGTTCAGAGTTTAAACTACATGACAACAACTGAGCAGAGTTTAGCATGACATGGATGTGGTATTTATTGCATAAAACTAAGACCAACGACTCTGTGCAAGACTAGCTTTACCTCTACAGAACGAATGCCGAGGAAATAATATCTATAGATTGCACCAATCAGAATGTATCCTCCAAGAAGGCACAAAATTCTGCAAAGCAGTTAAATATTAGTCAAGCCAGACCTCAATATGCAGTGAGAAACTTTGCTGGCAGTGGGCGATCATGAGGATTGTTGATCAATGGTCTGGCAACTATGTGAAGTTTAGTAACTAAATGCAACTCAACATAACATACGTTATGAACGAAGTGCCTAACCATCCCCAGCCATTTCCAGCATCAGACACTGATCTTGCACACCCAGAAGGGTGTCTAAGTACCGTAACCTGTGAGGTAAAATTTTATTAATGCCTTGCAAGAAATCTGCTGTATTCCCAACAAAAAGAAAAAAGAAAGGAAATATGCTATATCATAAGTATTGCGACGGAAAAATAGCGCACTCACGTAATCACAACTTCCAGATTGGGTGAATGTATCCGGTAGCTGCAAAAGAGAAGGGGGGAGAAAGCAGCACAAAATAAGAATGCAACAGTGACGGAGGAAAGAACAAAAGAAAGTTTAGCTTAAAAAATGTACTCACTTGGGCTACAGCTGAATCACAAAAGATGAAAACAGAAATAGAACACTTTGATGAAAACATCTTGACAATGACACCCTTTTGTGGATTACCTTCATCTGCTTTTCCCTCAGCAAAAACAAACAACTAGGTAAGCTTCACATAGCAAGGATATTTGGGTACGATGTATACATGATTCTTACCTATTAGAGATATATGGGATCCAGATGCCCTTCCAATGGTTGTACAAACATCATACCCTGCAGAAAGAAAAATGTAGACTCCAAGCACTAAGTCACTAATACCAGTAGCCAGAAAGAAAATGCTGCAATTTAATTTTAAACAAAAATAATTAACATCATTAGAAAATGCAGTGGGAAGTGGGAACTACTTAATAATGATTGCAACTGAAGGAGTTTTAAAGGAAGCTTATTATCACCAGAAAACGCATACTGGAAAGTACTTAATTGACCGACCACTCCACCAGTGCCATTCTTGATGCACTTTGTAAGGTACAAGAAGAAAAGGCTGGCGAAAATATATCCAATCAGGAGAACAAACCTACCTCCAATGTTATTTGAAGCAAGTGCGCTGCATTGGGTGCCACACCTCAATGGACCACCACAGTCCTAATTTGGTAAAGAAATAGTTAAGGCGGAAAAACGAAGCAAAAGAAATCTGTCATCGAGATGCAGGTATAGACAAATCCAACATTAGCAAAATATACTATGATGCAGTTAGGCTTCTGCTTGATACAAATATAATGGTTTTTGGTTGTCTCTGTTATGTATACAGATCAGCACACTGATGTTACTAGTTCTCAAGACTGTCACAGTAGGTTTTCTTTGGTGACGTACTTGCGATTGAAACCATTATCGCTACTCCTACCACTGCTACTGATCTAACACCTTGTTTCTGTTTCTTTTTTTGTAGTAGAAAATAAGAAAACCCAGTTTGAAAAACAAAAAAGTAACATTATGATAGGATGATTACAAATTTCAGGATGACCTGATCATTTCTGCACTAGTACATGTGATTTGCCATGAGAATGGAAACGGAGGCTATACTCTAAGGAAGTATTTCTTGTATTTGTAAAATATAAGTGAGATACTCAAGAAAGGCCGACCCGCTGAGGTAAACACAACATAAGACCAGATGAAAGAACAATAAACAGATGCACTAGCCAGCATAAACAGACAAGCTAACCGATAAAAGGAAGGTTTCCAATTAAATTATGGGATGATAAATCAGTAGAGTACCTCACAGTGAAGACAGACAGGTGGGTCAAAGTTGAATATCATCTGATCGCAGAGCTGCAAACAATAACAAAATGGTGAGGCAGTACATGAAAACCTCTAGGCTATATTATACGCAGAGATTTCAAACAATCCACATTGCAGTTTTTATCCACACCTAGTTGTGGTTGTAGTGTAGATATCTTAACGTAGCAACTACATATGCAAAAACAATCACACAAAAGGAGTGTCCTAGCGAAACAAACCTGGAACCAGATGACTGAATCGTTCATGGCCACTTTGTAAAACCTGAAACACAAGATGCTCATCGTTATGGGACAGAGTGGAACTTAGATAGCGATCAGAAAACGTGACGGTAAACATACAGGCGACTGTAAGCTGCATGCTCCGAAATACCAAGTCCTTTGCCAATCGCGTAAAGAATATTCAATCATGGTTTCAACATTCAAGAAGCAAGCCAAGAAGAGCACCAATGCAACAACTTGCTGAGAGCCTGAGACATCTTGCTCCCCTACCAAGGCAGGTTACATGGAGTACTTACTACTCCCTCCGTTCCGAATTACTTGTTCCCCTACCTTGCTCCCCTACCAAGGCAGGTTACATGGAGTACTTACTACTCCCTCCGTTCCGAATTACTTGTCTTAGATTTGTCTAGATACGGAGGTATCTAGCACTAAAATAAGTCTAGATACATCCGTATCTAGACAAATTCAAGACAAGTAATTCGGAACAGAGGGAGTATATAGGAGTACGTACTAATCGGTCCATCATGTGAAAACCAAGAGGTCCCCAGAACAACAAAATAACTGAACCCCGATCCCCGCCGATGGCAGGGAAAGTGGCAACTAGCACTGTAGTAATACTACAGTACTCCACTTTTCAAGAGACGAAATCACCACTTCACAATTGAGTCAGCGATAACAAGTAAAAAAAAAACATCACGCGAGCATTTCGTCAAACATGAGAAGCGCGTGTCCACTAAGCACGAGGACCCTGAGCGTATCGCACGCATCTCCTATCAATTCGTTCAGGTTGGTTTGATCTCATGACGCGACTCGCAGACTCGCTCCCAAACTAGCATATCCATATGCCGATCGAAGCGAAGGAGTGGCCAATTTATCGATTAAGCGGTGCCAACGGGCAGTGCGCAGTTGGTTGGTTAGTAAGTTACCCATCCTCGCTGAGGACGCCGTGGCGGTGGGCCGGCGTCGGCGCCGCGAGGCTGAAGTTATAGAGCGCGCCACCGCGCTCGACCGAGAGCTCGCAGGAGCCGCCTCCACCTTCCGCGGCGGCGAGGCAGAGCAGGCCGAGGCTCCAGGCAGCCGCGACGAGCAGAACCCGCTGCTGCGGTCGCGGCGCAGGCATTTGCACCGGCGACGCCGAGGGGCGGAGAGCGGCCGGGCGAGGAAACGCCGCCGGTTGCCTCGGGTGCTCCACCGTCTCTTGCACGCTCGCGGAGTCTCAGGGCCGCAGCACGGGCGAGCTTTGGTCGGCTGACGTAGTACAGTACGTGTCGCGTTCCGTGTGTCTCTCTCTTGGTCCGGGACGGACCGCCGTTGTGGCCTCCGTCCGCCTCGGTGCGTCGCGGCGTGCGTCGCCCACGTGCTGGCCTCGGGTCTGGTGCAGCGGCTGTTCTTCCCGTGCCGTGCTTGGCATCGCGGGCCCGCCCTGTCAGGTCTGATCAATTAGACAGTGACATGCTCCGTCGGTTTAAGCAACCGAACGTGCCGAGTTCTCGATTTTGATTGGTGTGTCACGGTTGCAATCAAGAGAAATTTCAGTGGCTCATGAAATTAGAACAAGGGAGCGTCTAGAACTCAGCTAGCCGATTGTGAGGAAGGGAAAAAGGCAGATCTTCAGTGTCAAATATGAGAGGCTACCGGACTGGTGTGCAGTATGTAGCATGATAGGTCATCTTCATACGTCGCACGGCGACGGTGTCCATGCTGCCTCTAAACTGGTGTTTAAGGATTTGCGAGCTTCCTGGAGTGGACGTGGTGGTGGAAGAGGCTCCATGATTCAGGGTGGTATTTCCCCTGCTGCCTCAGGAGGAGGCTTTGGTAATGTGGTTCAATCAGCCATGGAGGTGGATAACAAGCAAGGCGAGATGGGCACTACTGTCGAAGGCGATCCTAGCAGGAAAAGGGATGCTAACGATAACCAAGCTCCACCGGCGGTATCTATTATTGCTCCAGCTAGCTCGGGTGGAGGTGTCATACCGCCAAGCCCATTTGACAAGCAAGACCCAAAAAGAGTTAGAACAGGTGCTAATGCTGTTCCTATTGGTCTGAACAAATCAAAGAATGTGTCTACATCAGCTGGCCCTTTCGAGGGGCACCGCCGGGAGCAATGAATCTCATCAGTTGGAACTGCCGGGGGGCGGGGAACTCCCGTACAGTTCGTGAAATTGCAACGATCTCTCAGTCGCATTCCCCCATGCTAGTCTTTCTCTGTGAGACTAGACAAAAAGCTTCAAAAATGAGAAGGATACGATCTCGTATTGGCTTAAAAGGTTTTGATGGTGTTGATAGTTCTGGGATGAGTGGGGGACTAGCTCTCTTCTGGCATGAGTCCTATTTGGTGGAGATCATGGACAAAAATGACCGTTACATTGATGCTCTGGTCAAGGAGAACGTTGATGCAACACAGTGGAGGGTTACCTTTGTGTACGGTGAACCTCGCGTCGAGAACCGGCATCTAATGTGGTCCAAATTGCAAGCTCTATCAAATACAAGTGAATGTCCATGGTTAGTGATTGGTGACTTCAATGAAGCTCTTTGGGATTTTGAACACATGTCTGCTACACCA
The DNA here is from genome assembly GCF_003073215.2 of Triticum urartu. Classification (NCBI taxonomy): domain Eukaryota; kingdom Viridiplantae; phylum Streptophyta; class Magnoliopsida; order Poales; family Poaceae; genus Triticum; species Triticum urartu. The sequence goes on along the minus strand of NC_053025.1, from coordinate 448,611,380 downwards.
AGACCTGAACCACAAATGATTGCATTCAGAGATACTCTAGAGATTTGTGGCCTGGTTGATCTTGGTTTTTCTGGCATATCATTTACTTATGACAATCTGCGAGCGGGAGCAGCCAATGTGAAAGTGCGGCTGGATAGAGCTACAGCTACAAATGACTAGCGCAATCTTTTCCCGTTCTACTCTGTACAGCATGTAGTTTCGCCCTGCTCTGACCATGTGGCACTGGTACTTAAAGGGACCCCGGACTCGGGTCAGCAGGGTCCCAAGGCCAGGCGTTATGAAATTTTCTGGGAAAGGGACATCTCGCTACCGGAGGTGATTAAGGAAGCTTGGGAGTCCGTGGGCAGTGTAGACAACCTAGAAAAACTTCAAACATGCCTGAGCAAGACCCTAGCTACGCTAAGTGTATGGGGTAATAACAAGTTTGGGAATATATCCCGGGAGTTGGCCAAGTCACGGACTCAACTAGAAGAACTGATGAGTATGAATGCCGATAAGCAAGATATAAGAAATATTACTGATAAGATGAACGAACTAATTTATCAGGAGGAAATGATGTGGCTGCAACGTTCTACAATTATGTGGCTGAAAGAAGGCGACCGTAACACCAAGTACTTTTAGAGTAAAGCAGTTTGGCGAGCTCGCAAAAATAGAATTCGAGAACTCACCGACACTATTGGTGTGATTCATTCAAATTTTGAGGATATGGCCGCCCTGACAAATGATTATTTCAAAGGGATTTTTACTGCTGATCCGAGCTTGAATGCGTCTTGGGTGCTTGATTTGCTGGAGGTTAAAGTTTCAACCCAGGATAATGAGAGGTTGTCTGCCCCCTTTGGTGACAAGGAAATATCTGATGCACCTTTTCAGATTGGGCCATTGAAGGCTCCTGGCCCGGATGGTCTACCGGCAAGGTTTTTTCAACAGAACTGGGATGTGCTAAAAACTAGTGTAATCACAGCAGTCAAGGAATTTTTTGCTACCGGCGTAATGCCGGAAGGGGTAAACTCTACTTCCATTGTTCTTATTCCCAAAATTCCTAATCCATCTAATTTATCCCAATACTGGCCTATAAGTCTATGCAATGTCATTTATAAGATCATTTCCAAATGCTTGGTGAACCGCTTGAGACCATTACTTGATGATATAGTCTCTCTAGAGCAGAGTGCCTTTATTCCAGGGCGTATGATCACAGATAATGCGCTAGTGGCCTTCGAGTGTATTCATCATATTAAGCAAGAGAAGGATCCAACAAAGAGTTTCTGTGCTTATAAGCTTGACCTTTCGAAGGCATATGATAGGGTGGATTGGAAGTTCCTAAAACAGGTGATGCAAAAGCTGGGTTTCGCTCAATGATGGGTAGACTGGATAATGTCTTGTGTCACATCGGTGAGGTATTCTGTCAAACTCAATGGGACCCTCTTGGATTCATTTGCACTGACACGTGGTCTTCGGCAGGGCGATCCTCTATCACCGTTCTTATTCCTTTTTGTGGCGGACGGACTCTCGGCTATTATGAAGCATTATGTATCTTCGGGTGAGTTATCTTCGATTAAGGTATGCAGACGAGCCCCGGGCATATCACACCTTTTGTTTGCGGATGATACTATGTTGTTTTTTGAGGCAAACCGAGCACAGGCTGAAAAAGTCAGATTGGCCCTGGATCAATATGCAAGTGCAACTGGACAATCTCTAAATTTTGATAAGTGCTCTATCCTCTTTGGTTCGGCTTGTCCAGTTAATATCCAGGAGGAAGTTAGGGGGGCACTAAATGTTACTACTTTGGTCTTTGAGGAGAAGTACCTTGGTCTTCCTACCCCTGATGGTCGCATGTCAAAGGAGAAATTTCAGAACCTACAGATGAGTCTAACGAAGAGGTTGATCCAGTGGGGAGACGGGCATCTTGCCCAACCTGGGAGGGAAACTCTTATTAAATCTGTTGCTCAGGCCTTACCAACCTATCTTATGGGTGTGTTCAAACTTCCTTTCTCTGTATGTGATGAACTTACAAGAATGGTAAGAGCGTTTTATTAGGGTGCTGAAAAAGGTAAAAGGAAGGTGCATTAGCGCGCTTGGGATGACTTGGTGCAACCAAAGAGTAAAGGAGGTGCGGGGTTCAGAGATTTTAGAATATTCAACCAAGCCTTACTAGCGAGGCAAGCATGAAGACTAATTTATAAACCTGACAGTCTCTGTGCGCAAGTGTTAAAAGCAAGATATTACCCGAATGGCAATATTCAGGATACTGTTTTCTCTGGCAATGCTTCATCTTCGTGGCAAGCTATTATCTATGGCCTTGACCTCTTGAAGAAGGGCTTAATTTGGAGAGTGGGGAATGGCAGAAGTATCCGCGTGTGGCGTGATAACTGGATCCCGAGACCCTTCTCCTACAAACCCATTACTCTGCAGGGGAGATGTAGGATACGACTTGTCTCAGATTTGCTGAATAATAATGGGTCATGGAATGCTGCTGTGCTATAGGAATTATTCCTTCCAGCTGATGTGGTCGAAATTTTGAAGATTCAGGCTTCCCCCCGTCAGGAGGGTGACACACTTGCTTGGGATCCCGGTAAATACGGAGTTTTTTCGGTCAGAAGTGCATATGAGTTTGGTTTTGAAGAGGCTCACAGGAGCTCCGCTACGGGATCTAGTGCTCATCCGGATGGGCGTCGCAGCTGCTGGAAACTAATTTGGTCCTCTGATGTTCCCCCCACGGTCAAGAACTTTGCATGGTGGGTAGCTACTAACTCGCTGCCAACATGGAGAAACAAAAATAGGAGAGGACTGGAAGTGCATGCCTTGTGCCCTGTTTGTGCTTCAGAACCGGAAGACTGCCATCATGCGCTGTGTCGTTGTACACTGTCAAGAGGCCTCTGGGACACGATGTCTGAAGTTTGGCCGCTGCCGTGCCTAGCAACAGTACTAAATAATGGTGATGAATGGCTTTTGCATATGCTAGAACCACTACAGGAAGTGGAAAGATCCATGGTCCTCATGACGTTTTGGAGAGCCTGGCATATTCGGAATGAGATCGTGCATCATAAACCTCCTCCGCCTATGGAAGCTTCTAAAAGGTTTTTGGTGAGCTACATGGACTCTCTCATTGGTATTAAAACAGATCTTTCATCTTATCCCAATAGAGGAAAGTCGTACATCACGTATGAGCCCAGAATGCCAATTGCGATATCGAATATAGCCGAGCGCAAATGGTCTGTGTTGGGGAACGTAGTAATTTCAAAAAAATTCCTATGCACACGCAAGATCATGGTGATGCATAGCAACGAGGGAAGAGTGTGATCTACGTACCCTTGTAGACCGACAGCGGAAGCGTTAGCACAACGCGGTTGATGTAGTCGTACGTCTTCACGGCCCAACCGATCAAGCACCGAAACTACGACACCTCTGAGTTCTAGCACACGTTCAACTCGATGATGATCCCCGGACTCCGATCCAGCAAAGTGTCGGGGAAGAGTTCCATCAGCACGACGGCGTGGTGACAATCTTGATGTACTACCGTCGCAGGGCTTCGCCTAAGCACCGCTACAATATTATCGAGGATTATGGTGGAAGGGGGCACCGCACACGGCTAAGAATATGATCACGTGGATCAAATTGTGTGTCTAGGGGTGCCCCCTGCCCCCGTATATAAAGGAGCAGGGGAAGGTGCGGCCGGCCAGGAGGAGTCCTACTCCCACCGGGAGTAGGATTCCCCCCCTTTCCTAGTTGGAATAGGATTCGGGAGGGGGAAAGAGGAGAGAGAGAAGGAAGGGGGGGGGGGCGCCGCCCCCTTCTCCTTGTCCTATTCGGACTAGGGGGGAGGGGCGCGCGGCCCAGCCCTGGCCACCTCTCCTCTCTTCCACTAAAGCCCACTAAGGCCCATATACCTCCCGGGGGGTTCCGGTAACCTCCCGGTACTCCGGTAAAATCCCGATTTCACCCGGAACACTTCCGATATCCAAATATAGGCTTCCAATATATCAATCTTTATGTCTCGACCATTTCGAGACTCCTTGTCATGTCCGTGATCACATCCGGGACTCCGAACAAACTTCGGTACATCAAAATGCATAAACTCATAATATAGCTGTCATCAAAACCTTAAGCGTGCGGACCCTACGGGTTCGAGAACAATGTAGACATGACCGAGACATGTCTCCGGTCAATAACCAATAGCGGAACCTGGATGCTCATATTGGCTCCCACATATTCTACGAAGATCTTTATCGGTCAGACCGCATAACAACATACGTTGTTCCCTTTGTCATTGGTATGTTACTTGCCCGAGATTCGATCGTCGGTATCTCAATACCTAGTTCAATCTCGTTACCGGCAAGTCTCTTTACTCATTTCGTAATACATCATCTTGCAACTAACTCATTAGTTGTAATGCTTGCAAGGCTTATGTGATGTGCATTACCGAGAGGGCCCAGAGATACCTCTCCGACAATCGGAGTGACAAATCCTAATCTCGAAATACGCCAACCCAACATGTACCTTTGGAGACACCTGTAGAGCTCCTTTATAATCACCCAGTTACGTTGTGACGTTTGGTAGCACACAAAGTGTTCCTCCGGCAAACGGGAGTTGCATAATCTCATAGTCATAGGAACATGTATAAGTCATGAAGAAAGCAATAGCAACATACTAAACGATCGGGTGCTAAGCTAATGGAATGGGTCAAGTCAATCACATCATTCTTCTAATGATGTGATCCCGTTAATCAAATAACAACTCTTTTGTTCATGGTTAGGAAACATAACCATCTTCGATTAACGAGCTAGTCAAGTAGAGGCATACTAGTGACACTCTGTTTGTCTATGTATTCACACATGTATTATGTTTCCGGTTAATACAATTCTAGCATGAATAATAAACATTTATCATGATATAAGGAAATAAAATAATAACTTTATTATTGCCTCTAGGGCATATTTCCTTCAGTCTGCTCCTAAGCTGGGTTGGGTGAAGCTTGATACTGATGGTTCGTTTATGGATGATGGGTCTACTGGTGCTGGGATGGTGTTACGAGATGATAAGGGTGCAATTATATTCTCGTCCTGCAGACAGTTATTTTCTTGCGGAGATGCTCTTGAAGCCGAGCTTTGTGCGTGTATGGAAGGTTTGTCCTTTGCACTACAGAGAAGTGAACTACCGGTGCAGATGGAGATGGATTCAATAGTGGCGGTCAAATTAATCCAGGCTTCGGGGATGGACAGATCGGTCTACACGCCGGTCATCAAAGAGATTAAATACCTTATGTCCCTTCGTGAAACTTGTATTACTCATGTAAACCACAGCCAAAATAAAGTTAGTGATAGTCTAGCAAGATTTGCTCGTGTTGAGGGAAGAACCTTGACTTGGCTAGGGTCTGGCCCTCGGGAAGTTTTAGAGCTAGCTACGATTGATTGTATGAACCTTGGGAACGAGTAATACAATATTTTCACCCACAAAAAAAATAGAACTCAGCTAGCTGAAATTTAAATTGGTCTCATTCACCTTTTTAGACAATGGTTTTTTTTAACTTTCTTTTTAGACAATGGTTTGGTTCACATGACATCATTGTACTATTTTGTTGTTAGCCTGTTTGTTGCCACCAGCCAATTATATTTTATCTGGTTGTGGGTCTCACATATACCCAGCCCAAGAATTTATATTTTACTGTTGTTGTCCCTGCTGCGCGTCACATCTACCCGGCCAACAGATCACTGACAGAGAAAGAAAGAAAATTACGTAAAATGTGAATCCTACCCACGACCTTGCTAAAATGGCTGGTTAGCTTCAGCCCCTCTGACTACAAAAGATCTCTATACAAAGAAAGTATTGTGCCTGTATTATACGAGTTGTAACAATTTGTTTTTTGTTAGCAAAAATAACTTGATTTCTAGTGTTTTCCATGTAGCCTGGCTGCACAAATGTTTCACTAGTCATGAGAAAAAAACGAATGGATTGAAACGGAAACAACTCGGAGGAAGGGTGATATTTAGAAAATTGTATTTTCAAAACCGAGCATGCATCAAATTGTGTGCGTATTGCGTCAACTACAATTATGTATGAGTCGCGCTGTGAACTTCTTTTTTTAAGAAAGGAGAGAAACATGGCCTGCACGAGTTGCGTATGTATTCAGTGCTTGCAATTGTCCATGGAACGTGACACGTACGGTAGCAACCCGTTTTTGAAAATATGTAGTTACGATCCAACTTAAAAATTTGTAGTTACGATCCCATTATGAAAGCTTACAATTGTGTTCTGTTGAAAACATGCGGTTGCGACCTTCACCGAAACTTGCAGTTGCGAAACCATTTAAAAACTTGCAGAACCCTCTGAAAATATGCAGTTATGACCCCCAAGAAACATTGGGGCTACGACCCCATTTAAAACATGCAGTTGCAACCCTCATTTAAAAATTCACAATTGCAACCATATTAAAAAAAACTTGTGGTTGGGACACTGACTTAAAAACTGATAGTAGATGAGAGCAAGAGCAACATGAAAAAAAATTACAAATACATAAAAGGAAAAAAACAAAATAACTACATGAGAAAATAGAAGTAAAGATAAAAACATTAAACCACATTTAGAATATTTAAAAAATAAAAGGAAAAACAAAAACAAAAAAATAACAAATAGAAAAGAAAACACTCCTCAACCCCGGTCGTAGTCGCTTTGTGCACGTGCAGTTACAATACAATGCTTGCATTTGCATGCCAATGCTGGGCATGCAACTGGCTGACAGTCCCTCCCAACCCCCCGAAAGGCCCACATAGCCCAGCTCGATAGACAGGCAAACAAAAGGCCAGGTAAAAACACACGCACACACATAGGCCTCACTCGTATGAGACGAGCGGTGCGTCCCCAATGTCACTCGATGCAACGCACAAAGCCGAAACGAATCCTGATGCATCGAACGAACGGTTAGAAAAATGAATGAGACATAGTTAAAACTCAGCTAGCTGAGTTTCAGTAAAACCGTTAGAACAACCCTAGCACAATCTTTAAAACGTTCATGATCGGCATATTTTACGGAGGACGTTGCATTTTTATCATGCAACCTGTATTTGGAGTTTTTTTAACACAGTACGCATGTAGACGCTTATATATACGCACATACACTCATTCATATGAATGTACACATACACATCATATCCTTATGAGCTGGCATATCATCTTGAGATTGACGAAATCGCCATGGACGCCTTCGTAGTCGACCGTAACGTCTCCTCTCACTAAATGCGCATCGCCAAAAGATCTAAAATAAATCCAAAAAAATGCGACCACCAATGCCAAGTCTAGGATTTTGAAACTTGGTGAGTTGGTTCCACAACAGAAAACCTAACCATCTGAGATGCACTCAGTTCGCTAATCATTAATTTGAGAGCGTGTTCCAACATTGACCGTTTGCAGGAAGGGAAGTTTCACATCTCTCTTATCCTCCCGCGTGGCCTATCTTCTCTCTTTGTCAATGGTGCAAATACCATACCAATCCTCTCGCTCATCTTAATGTTAAAACACGTCAATTAATGCCCATCGCTGCGTGGCCAACTACTCGCGCCATTTTCCATTGTGTTCGTAGTGCGCGCGACACGCGGCTATAAAGAGGCCACCCCCCCCCCCCCCCCCCCCCCCCCCCCACGCCCACAAATCCACTTCCTGCTCGTCCTCACCATGCCACTTCGCCCAAAGCTAAATTGGGCGTCGTTCATGGAGGAGGAGGAATGGCAACTAGACAAGGAGGGCACGCTACAAGAGGCCCCTCATCGCGGAGGAGGAGTGGTGGAAACGCTGACACATGCCGGAGGGCCTCGGCTACCCGTTGCCATGCCGAAGCCCTACCTTGATCGCATTGAAGGACGCTCGACGCTGGAGATGTCTTGCCGCAACTAGTATTCCACTGCCGCGCCAAAGCCCTGCCTCGGTTGCGTCGAAGGCCGATCGACATGCCTTGCCACAGTCATTTTCCCGCAGCTCCTTCACTACTAGGGAGGCTTGGGATGCCTGTGGTGACTTGCAAGCGCAGAGTGTTTAGCTTAGCCTTTTTGAAGTAAGAATATCGATTCTACAAGGAGCATAGGAATTTGACTTCGTCTCTTGTAGGGACCTATGCGAAAGGTTGTAATGTTTTTGAGTGAAATGCGGACAGAAATAAATCATGCAAAAGAAGTAAAAAAAAACAACGCAACGTAAATGAAGTGATGAAACCAACGGGGGATCGAGGCATTCTAAGTGAGTTCGGAATTCCCACTAGTAAATGTCTAACTTAACTTACTCGATTGCATAGTTCTAAGTTGGATACAACTTTTCCAAGTAATCATATCTTGCATGCCTCTACTTAGTTTCCCCATTCCGATCCTCACTATGGTAATTAAGACTTTCTCACGGATGCGGCCACACCAATGGTTCTCCTTTATTCCCATATCAATTGCAAACCACGGTAAGAGAGGATATTATTGTCACCTATTTGCCCCTATGTCCATGTAGCGCCCCAAGTCCGATGCGTCAGGTGTCTTTTAGTTATTTGCTGTTGTTGCTGCGCCATTCGCTTGCGTGTTGCATCTTGCCATGTCATCATGTGCATTGCATCATCATGTTTCCAAAACTTGCATCCGTCCGGGTTCCCCCAGTTCCGTCTGTTGTCCGTTCTGAGCCCAGACACACTTGCACGCGCCCGCGGCACCTCCGAAATATTATTTTATAAGTGGCCAGAAAATGTTATCAAAATGGGATGAGAGTTGGCGTGCAGTGTTGTTAGGTTGTAGGTAGGCCGCTTTCCAAGTTTCATCGCATTCGGAGTTCGTTTAACGCCCCAACGGTTAACTATAGCGGCAATATAGTCGGTCTAACGTCGGACGCTTTCAGTCTCCGGAAAACTGTTGCCGGGCTTTCCCTCTTTTTCTTCCCTAAACCGTCTACACAGTCCACTACCTACCGCTAGGCCCAACCTAACCTCTCTCGTTAGCCCGCGGCCCTCCTCACGCGCGCGTCCGAAAGCTGTCCCGGACCCGACCCGGGTTGTCGTTACCGATGAATATATACGGATCATCCCCAAACATCCCTAAATCATCACCGGTTTCTCTTTTGGACTCCCTAGCTATTTTATTCGCGATCGTCCGATTGCGATCGGAGGGACGAGTTAGCCCCTAACCTAAATTCATCTGATATAAATACCAGTCTAACCCTAGATCCTAGGGGCTTGTCCCATCCATCAAATCACCTCACCGCCCCGCCACTCTCTTCCTTGGGATCGCTCCCGATCCAAAAATCCACCGGGCCAACCACCTCCTCCCCTCGATCCCCTCTTGATCCGTTCCACCAACCAGTGCCCGAGCCCGAGCTCCTTCGATCGGAGTCACCAGAATATTCTTGCTGCCCCGACCGAGAGCGAGCTTCTCCCGTTTGCTCCTCTCTCCATGGCGTCATCGCCGCCGGCGAACTCAGTCGCTCCTTCTCCTCTTCTTCTCCTCTTTCCCTCCTCCCTCTGGTTCACTCTCTCGCTTCTCATGCCTCCCCCTCGCTGTTCCAGGAGGAAACCAGGAGCCGCCATGGTTGGCCGCAGCTCCCTCGTCGCCGGGAACGAGTCCCTCCGCCCCAGCTCCTCCCAAGACCAGCCGCCGCCAGCTTCCTCCGTCCCGTCCCAGCACCGGACCCGGAGCCCCGACGCCCCGCCTCTCTGCCTTGAGCAGAGGAGGAGGACGCACGTATCTCGCCGCCCGAGCACCGCTGCCTGCCCTCGTCCCCGACGCCAGCAGCTCCCCTCGCGCCTCTCGGACCTCGCCGGAGTGCCGTTTTCCGTCGAGCTCGACCCCTCCGCCGCCGTGCAAACTCACCGCTTCGCCGGTCCCGTCGAATGCCATCGCCCGAGCCTCCCGGCGCCCGCCTGCCATGGCCAACCTCTCCTTCAAGTCGCGTCCTGCGCCCGGATCCAGCGCCCTCGGCTTCCACACGCATGGATCCCCCATCCCCGACGCCCTGCTGCCGTGAGAAAACCATGGCCGCCATGCACTCCTCCTCCTCCCTTCGTTTCCCTTCTCGTTTTCCCTCTCATCTCCCTCTGCTTTGCCTCGTCAGGAACGAGTAGCCGTGGAGGTTCACTGGCGCTCGAGGATGCAAGACGCCGCTGTTTGCCTTGTCGCCGGCCTACCTCCTTGTTCGGATTCGGCCGATCTCTCTGCGCCCTGTTGCCTCCTCTGCATCGTGCCATGCATCCCGCATCACCCGCCGCTGCCCCCTGCTTCCTCTCGTCAGTGATGACAATGCCAAGTCCCTCTTCGCCCGCATTGACTTGTCCTCGACCGCGCCTCTCCCAGCTGCGTGGGCTGCAGCCAGGCCAAGTTCGACCGCGGCCCAGCCAGCGCCCTGCGGCCCAGCCTCCCTCCAGCCGCGCGTGCTTTTGGCCTGTTGGGCCCAATGTGAGCAGCGCACCAGTTTCAGCCCACTGCTCGATTTTTTTCCTTCAGCATTTTTGCTTATAATTAGTGAATTACCTTGTTTTACAGAAAACTCCTCACACATCATACATATAATAACTTCTCAACCGTGCATCATATGTAGAAACTTTAAATATGTAAAATGCCTAGAATTTTGCCTACTTTCATAAAATCAAACTTTCATGCATGTTAAAAATGTTTAAACTTGATGTTTGCATTGTTTTATCATATTGCCATGTTAAAATGATTTAATTCATAATTAATTAACCGTAGCTCCAAATTTAATGAACTTTATATGTAAATGGGGTAGAAAAATGAAGGAAATATGCCCTAGAGGCAATAATAAAGTTATTATTTATTTCCTTATATCATGATAAATGTTTATTATTCATGCTAGAATTGTATTAACCGGAAACTTGATACATGTGTGAATACATAGACAAACAGAGTGTCACTAGTATGCCTCTACTTGACTAGCTCGTTGATCAAAGATGGTTATGTTTCCTAGCCATAGACAAAGAGTTGTCATTTGATTAACGGGATCACATCATTAGGAGAATGATGTGATTGACTTGACCCATTCTGTTAGCTTCGCACTTGATCGTTTAGTTTGTTGCTATTGCTTTCTTCATGACTTATACATGTTCATATGACTATGAGATTATGCAACTCCTGTTTACCGGAGGAACACTTTGTGTGCTACCAAACGTCACAACGTAACTGGGTGATTATAAAGGTGCTCTACAGGTGTCTCCGAAGGTACTTGTTGGGTTGGCGTATTTCGAGATTAGGATTTGTCACTCCGATTGTCGGAGAGGTATCTCTGGGCCCTCTCAATAAAGCACATCACTTAAGCCTTGCAAGCATTGCAACTAATGAGTTAGTTGCGGGGTGATGTGTTACATAACGAGTAAAGAGACTTGCCGGTAACGAGATTGAACTAGGTATTGAGATACCGATGATCGAATCTCGGGCAAGTAACATACCGATGACAAAGGGAACAACATATGTTGTTATGCGGTTTGACCGATAAAGATCTTCGTAGAATATGTAGGAACCAATATGAGCATCCAGGTTCCACTATTGGTTATTGACCAGAGACATGTCTCGGTCATGTCTACATAGTTCTCGAACCCATAGGGTCCGCACGCTTAACGTTTCGATGCCAGTTATATTATGAGTTTATATGTTTTGATGTACCGAAGGTTGTTCGGAGTCCCGGATGTGATCACGAACATGACGAGGAGTCTCGAAATGGTCGAGACATGAAGATTGATATATTGGAAGCCTATGTTTGGATATCGGAAGTGTTCCGGATGAAATCGAGATTTTACCGGAGTACCGGGAGGTTACCGGAACCCCCCGGGAGGTTAATGGGCCTTAGTGGGCCTTTACGGAGAAGAGGAGAGGCGGCCAGGGCTGGGCCGCGCGCCCCTCCCCCCTAGTCCGAATAGGACAAGGAGAGGGGGCGGCGCCCCCCTTCCTTCTGCTCTCCCTCCTCTTTCCCCCTCCCAAGTCCTAATCCAACTAGGAAAGGAGGGGAGTCCTACTCCCGGTGGGAGTAGGACTCCTCCTGGCGCGCCCTCTCTCCTGGCCGGCCGCACCCCCCTTGCTCCATTATATACGGGGGCAGGGGGGCACCCTAGAGACACAACAATTGATCAGTTGATCTTTTAGCCGTGTGCGGTGCCCCCCTCCACCATAGTCAACCTCGATAATACTGTAGCGGTGCTTAGGCGAAGCCCTGCGTCGATAGAACATCATCATCGTCACCACGCCGTCGTGCTGACGAAACTCTCCCTCAACACTCGGCTTGATCGGAGTTCGAGGGACGTCATCGGGCTGAACGTGTGCTGAACTAGGAGGTGCCGTGCGTTCGGTACTTGATCGGTCGGATCGTGAAGATGTACGACTACATCAACCGCGTTGTGCTAACGCTTCCGCTTTCGGTCTACGAGGGTATGTGGACACATTCTCCCCTCTCGTTGCTATGCATCACCATGATCTTGTGTGTGTGTAGAAAATTTTTGAAATTACTACGTTCCCCAATAGTGGTATCAGAGCCAGGTTTTATGTGTAGATGTCATATGCACGAGTAGAACACAAGTGAGTTGTGGGCGATATAAGTCATACTGCTTACCAGCATGTCATACTTTGGTTCGGCGGTATTGTTGGATGAAACGGCCCGGACCGACATTACGCGTACGCTTACGCGAGACTGGTTTTACCGTCGTGCTATGCACACAGGTGACTAGCGGGTATCAGTTTCTCCAACTTTAGTTGAACCGAGTGTGGCTACATCCGGTCTTTGAGAAGGTTAAAACAACACTAACTTGACAAACTATCGTTGTGGTTTTGATGCGTAGGTAAGAATGGTTCTTGCTCAGCCCATAGCAGCCACGTAAAACTTGCAACAACAAAGTAGAGGACGTCTAACTTGTTTTTGCAGGGCATGTCGTGATGTGATATGGTTAAGACGTGATGAGATATAAGTTGTTGTATAAGATGATCATGTTTTGTTGAAGTTATCAGCAACTGGCAGAAGCCTTATGGTTGTCTCTTTATTGCATAAGATGCAAGCGCCAAATAATTGCTTTACTTTATCGCTATGCGATAGCAATAGTTGACAAGACGACCATGTGAAGACACATTGATATAGATAAAGATGATGGAGATCATGGTGTCATGCCGGTGACGATGGAAATCATGACGATGCTTTGGAGATGGAGATCAAAGGCACAAGATGATGATGGCCATATCATGTCACATATTTTAATTGCATGTGATGTTTATCTTTTATACATCTTATTTTGCTTAGTTCGACGGTAGCTTTATAAGATGATCTCTCACTAATTATCAAGGTACAAGTGTTCTCCCTGAGTATGCACCGTTATGAAAGTTCTTCGTGCTGAGACACCACGTGATGATCGGGTGTGATAGGCTCTACGTTCAAATACAATGGGTGCAAAATAGTTGCACACGCGGAATACTCAGGTTAAACTTGACGAGCCTAGCATATAACAGATATGGCCTCGGAACACTGAGACTGAAAGGTCGAGCGTGAATCATATAGTAGATATGATCAACATAGTGATGTTCACCATTGAAACTACTCCATCTCACGTGATGATCAGACATGGTTTAGTTGATATGGATCATGTGATCACTTAGAGGATTAGAGGGATGTCTATCTAAGTGGGAGTTCTTAAGTAATATGATTAATTGAACTTAAATTTATCATGAACTTAGTCCTGGTAGTATTAGCATATCTATGTTGTAGATCAATAGCTCGGGTTTAGCTCCCCTGTTTTATTTTTGATATGTTCCTAGAGAAAACTAAGTTGAAAGATGTTAGTAGCAATGATGCAGATTGGATCCGTGATCTGAGGTTTATCCTCATTGCTGCACAGAAGAATTATGTCCTTGATGCACCGCTAGGTGACAAACCTATTGCAGGAGAAGATGCAGATGTTATGAACGTTTGGCTAGCTCAATATGATGACTACTCGATAGTTTAGTGCACCATGCTTAAACGGCTTAGAATCGGGACTTCAAAGACGTTTTGAACGTCATGGACCATATGAGATGTTCCATGAGTTGAAGTTAATATTTCAAGCAAATACCCGAGTTGAGAGATATGAAGTCTCCAACAAGTTCTATAGCTAAAAGATAGAGGAGAATCGCTCAACTAGTGAGCATGTGCTCAGATTGTCTGGGTACTACAATCGCTTGAATCAAGTGGGAGTTAATCTTCCAGATAAGATAGTGATTGACAGAATTCTCTAGTCACCATCACCAAGTTAGTAGAACTTCGTGATGAACTATAATATGCAAGGGATAATGGAAACGATTCCCAAGCTCTTCGTGATGCTGAAATCGACGAAGGTAGAAATCAAGAAAAGCATCAAGTTTTGATGGTAAAAAAAACCACTAGTTTCAAGTAAAGGGACAAAGGGAAGAAAGGGGAACTTCAAGAAGAACGGCAAGCAAATTGCTGCTTAAGTGAAAAAACCAAGTCTGGACCCAAGCCTGAAACTGAGTGCTTCTACTGCAAAGGGACTGGTCACTGGAAGCGGAACTACCCCAAGTAATTGGCGGATAAGAAGGATGGCAAAGTGAACATAGGTATATTTGATATACATGTTATTGATGTGTACTTTACTAGTGTTTATAGCAACCCCTCAGTATTTGATACTAGTTCAGTTGCTAAGAATAGTAACTCGAAATAGGAGTTGCAGAATGAACAGAGACTAGTTAAGGGTGAAGTGACGATGTGTATTGGAAATGGTTCCAAGATTGATATGATCATCATCGCACACTCCCTATACTTTCGGGATTAGTGTTAAACCTAAAAATAAATGTTATTTAGTGTTTGCGTTGAGCATGAATATGATTGGATCATGTTTATTGCAATACGGTTATTCATGTAAGTCAGAGAATAATTGTTGTTCTGTTTACATGAATAAAACCTTCTATGGTCATACACCCAATGAAAATGGTTTGTTGGATCTCGACCGTGGTGATACACATTTTCATAATATTGAAGCCAAAAGATGCAAAGTTAATAATGTTAGTGCAACTTATTTGTGGCACTGCCGTTTAGGTTATATTGGTGTAAAGCGCATGAAGAAAATCCATGTTGATGGGCTTTTGGAATCACTTGATTATGAATCAATTGATGCTTGCGAACCATGCCTCATGGGCAAGATGACTAAGACTCCGTTCTCCGGAACAATGGAGCGAGCAATAGATTTGCTGGAAATCATACATACTGATGTATGTGGTCCGATGAATATTGAGGCTCGCGGCAGGTATCATTATTTTCTGATCTTCACAGATGATTTGAGCAGATATGAGTATATCTACTTGATGAAACACAAGTCTGAAACATTTGAAAAGTTCAAGGAATTTTAGAGTGAAGTGGAGAATCATCGTAACAAAAATAAAAGTTTCTATGATATGATCGCAGAAGTAAAATATTTGAGTTACGAGTTTGGCCTTCAGTTAAAACAATGTGAAATAGTTTCACTACTCATGCCACCTAGAACACCACAATGTAATGGTGTGTCCGAACGTCGTAACCGTACTTTATTAGATATGGTGCGATCTATGATGTCTCTTACCAATTTACCACTATCATTTTGGGGTTATGCATTAGAGACAACTACATTCACGTTAAATAGGGCACCATCTAAATTCGTTGAGACGACACCGTATGAACTATGGTTTGGCAAGAAACCTAAGCTGTCGTTTCTTAAAGTTTGAGGTTGCAATGCTTATGTGAAAAAGTTTCAACCTCATAAGCTCAAACCCAAATCGAAGAAGTGCGTCTTCATAGGATACCCAAAAGAAAATGTTGGGTACACCTTCTATCACAGATCCGAAGGCAAGTTATTCATTGCTGAGAATGGATCCTTTCTAGAGAAGGAGTTTCTCTCGAAAGAAGTGAGTGGGAGGAAAGTAGAACTTGATGAGGTAACTGTACCTGCTCCCTTATTGGAAAGTAGTTCATCACAAAAATCTGTTCCTGTGACTACTACACCAATTAGTGAGGAAGCTAATGATGATGATCATGTAACTTCAGATCAAGTTACTACCGAACCTCGTAGGTAAACCAGAGTGAGATCCGCACCAGAGTGGTACGGTAATCCTGTTCTGGAGGTCATGTTACTTGACCATGACGAACCTACGAACTATGAGGAAGCGATGATGAGCCCAGATTCTGCGAAATGGCTTGAGACCATGAAATCTGAGATGAGATCCATGTATAAGAACAAAGTATGGACTTTGATTGACTTGCCCAAAGATCAGCGAGCCATTGAGATTAAATGGATCTTCAAGAGGAAGATGAACACTGATAGTAGTGTTACTATCTACAAAGCTAGAATTGTCACAAAAGGTTTTCGACAAGTTCAAGGTGTTGACTACGATGAAAGTTTCTCACTCGTATCTATGCTTAAGTCTGTCCAAATCATGTTAGCAATTGCCACATTTTATGAAATCTGGCAAATGGATAAAAAAACTACATTCCTTAATGGATTTATTAAAGAAGAGTTGTATATGATGCAACCAGAAGGTTTTGTCAATCCTAAAGGTGCTAACAAAATATGCAAGCTCCAGCGATCCATCTATGGACTGGTGCAAGCATCTCGGAGTTGGAATATACACTTTGATAAGTTGATCAAAGCATATAGTTTTATACAGACTTGAGGTGAAGCCTGTATTTACAAGAAAGTGAGTGGGAACTCTGTAGCATTTCTGATAAGTATATGTGAATGACATATTGTTGATCGGAGATAATGTAGAATTATTCTGCAAAGCATAAAGGAGTGTTTGAAAGGAGTTTTTTCAAAGAAAGACCTCGGTGAAGCTGCTTACATATTGAGCATCAAGATATATAGAGATAGATCAAGACGCTTGATAAGTTTTTCAATGAGTACATACCTTGACAAGATTTTGAAGTAGTTCAAAATGGAACAGTCAAAGAAAGAGTTCTTGCCTGTGTTACAAGGTGTGAAGTTGAGTAAGACTCAAAAACCCGACCACGGAAGAAGATAGAGAGAGAATGAAAGTCATTCCCTATGCCTCAGCCATAGGTTCTATAAAGTATGCCATGTTGTGTACCAAACCTATTGTATACCCTGCCCTGAGTTTGGCAAGGGAGTACAATAGTGATCTAGGAGTAGATCACTGGACATCGGTCAAAATTATCCTTAGTGGAATAAGGATATGTTTCTCGATTATGGAGGTGACAAAAAGGTTCGTCGTAAAGGGTTACGTCGATGCAAATTTTGACACTGATCCAGATGACTCTAAATCTCAATCTGGATACATATTGAAAGTGGGAGAAATTAGCTAGAGTAGCTCCGTGCAGAGCATTGTTGACATAGAAATTTGCAAAATACTTACGGATCTGAGTGTGGCAGATCCGTTGACTAAACTTCTCTCACAAGCAAAACATGATCACACCTTAGTACTTTTTGGGTGTTAATCACATAGCGATGTGAACTAGATTATTGACACTAGTAAACCCTTTGGGTGGTGGTCACATGTCAATGTGAACTATGGGTGTTAATCACATGGTGATGTGAACTATTGGTATTAAATCACATGGCGATGTGAACTAGATTATTGAATCTAGTGCAAGTGGGAGAGTGTCCTTATATGCCCTAGAGGCAATAATAAAGTTATTATTTATTTCCTTATATCATGATAAATGTTTATTATTCATGCTAGAATTGTATTAACCGGAAACATGATACATGTGTGAATACATAGACAAACAGAGTGTCACTAGTATGCCTCTACTTGACTAGCTCGTTGATCAAAGATGGTTATGTTTCCTAGCCATAGACAAAGAGTTGTCATTTGATTAATGGGATCACATAATTAGGAGAATGATGTGATTGACTTGACCCATTCCGTTAGCTTAGCACTTGATCGTTTAGTTTGTTGCTATTGCTTTCTTCATGACTTATACATGTTCATATGACTATGAGATTATGCAACTCCTGTTTACCGGAGGAACACTTTGTGTGCTACCAAACGTCACAACATAACTGGGTGCTTATAAAGGTGCTCTACAGGTGTCTCCGAAGGTACTTGTTGGGTTGGCGTATTTCGAGATTATGATTTGTCACTCCGATTGTCGGAGAGGTATCTCTGGGCCCTCTCGATAATGCACATCACTTAAGCCTTGCAAGCATTGCAACTAATGAGTTAGTTGCGGGATGATGTGTTAAGGAACGAGTAAAGAGACTTGCCAGTAATGAGATTGAACTAGGTATTGAGATACCGACGATCGAATCTCGGGCAAGTAACATACCGATGACAAAGGGAACAACGTATGTTGTTATGCGGTTTGACCGATAAAGATCTTCGTAGAATATGTAGGAACCAATATGAGCATCCAGGTTCCGCTATTGGTTATTGACCGGAGACATGTCTCGATCATGTCTTCATAGTTCTCGAACCCGTAGGGTCCGCACGCTTAACGTTTCAATGACAGTTATATTATGAGTTTATATGTTTTGATGTACCGAAGGTTGTTCGGAGTCCCGGATGTGATCACGAACATGACGAGGAGTCTCGAAATGGTCGAGACATGAAGATTGATATATTGGAAGCCTATGTTTGGATATCGGAAGTGTTCCGGGTGAAATCGGGATTTTACCGGAGTACCGGGAGGTTACCGGAACTCCCCGGGAGGTTAATGGGCCTTAGTGGGCCTTTACAGAGAAGAGGAGAGGCGACCAGGGTTGGGCCGCGCGCCCCTCCCTCCCCCTAGTCCGAATAGGACAAGGAGAGGGGGGCGGCGCCCCCCCTTCCTTCCTCTCTCCCTCCTCTTTCCCCCTCCCAAGTCCTAATCCAACTAGGAAAGGGGGGAGTCCTAGTAGGACTCCTCCTGGCGCGCCCTCTCTCCTGGCCGGCCGCACCCCCCTTGCTCCATTATATACGGGGGTAGGGGCACCCTAGAGACATAACAATTGATCAGTTGATCTTTTAGCCGTGTGTTGTGCCCCCCTCCACCATAGTCCACCTCGATAATACTGTAGCAGTGCTTAGGCGAAGCCCTGCGTCGGTAGAACACCATCATCGTCACCACGCCATCGTGCTGACAAAACTCTCCCTCAACACTCGGCTGGATCGGAGTTCGAGGGACGTCATCGGGCTGAATGTGTGCTGAACTCGGAGGTGCCGTGCGTTCGGTACTTGATCGGTCGGATCATGAAGACGTACGACTACATCAACCGCGTTGTGCTAACGCTTCCGCTTTCGGTCTACGAGGGTACGTGGACACACTCTCCCCTCTCGTTGCTATGCATCACCATGATCTTGCGTGTGCGTAGGAAAATTTTGAAATTACTATGTTCCCCAACAAAAATTGCCTAGTTTAACATGGTGCACTCTTATTGCATGTTTAACAACTCTAAAATTATGTTTAGGGCAGAACAGTACCAAATCCATGATTTACATATGGGGATTCTCCGGACTTGTTGTTCGTTGTTCCGGCCTCATTTAAACTTGCCTAGTTAAGTAGTTTTATTATGCTTCACCCCTTGCCATGCTAACCAACATTTAATTTTGTTGAGTACTTAAATGGGAGAGAACTAAATAATTGTTGTGGTGTTTCGTCAAAATGCAACTCGTTGCATATTGAGCTCCACTTAACTTGTAGTTTTGCTTGTGCATATTGCCATGCCATGCCTCATTAAACCAGACATGCATCATACTTGGTTGTGCATCATGTCATGCTTATGTGATGGTTGTTTACCATGTTGTTTGCTTCTTTCCGATGTTGCTTCTTCGGGTTGGTTCCGGTAATGTCGCGTTTGCGAGGATTCGTTCGACTTCGTCCGTTTGTCTTCTTCATGGACTCGTTCTTCTTCCTTGCGGGATCTCAGGCAAGATGACCATACCCTCGAAATCACTTCTATCTTTGCTTGTTAGTTGTTCACTCTATCGCTATGTCACGCTACCTACCACTTGTTTATCATGCCTCCCATATTGCCATGTCAAGCCTCTAACCCACCATCCTAGCAAACCATTGTTTGGCTAAGTTACCGCTTTGCTCAGCCCCTCTTATAGCGTTGTTGGTTGCAGGTGAAGTTGAAGGTTGTTCCATGTAACGCCCTCGATGCGGCTATAGCTCCCACGTGTCGAGGCACGACTTAGAGACATAACCGCATTGAAAGCAATGTCGCAAGTTAGGCAATCATAACAACCTCCCATGTAATATATGATAAAAGGGGGAGATACATAGTTGGCTTACACTCGCCACGTCACATCAGAGTACATAAATAACATCCATCATACAAGCACTCATGGCCCGACTACGGTGCCAAAATAGAAGAACACCCAACATGCGACAAGGCCCTGAATCAAACCCCAACTAGGCACCACTACTGATCATCGGGAAATGAAATATAATAACGCTGAGAGTCCTCGTCGAACTCCCACTTGAGCTCGTACTCGTCACCTGGAGCGGAATCACCTGGACCTGCATCTGGAGTTATAGCATCTGTGAGCCACGGGGACTCAGCTATCTCGCACCCTCGCGATCAAAACTATTTAAGCTTATAGGAATGGATAAGGCAAATATATGTGGAGCTGCAGCAAGCGACTAGCATATGTGGTGGTTAACTTATCCGCAAAAGAGAGCGAGAAGAGGAGGCAAGGCGCGAGCGAGAATCTAGAGGAACAACCTGCGCAAGCATTACTCCAACACCGTGTCCACTTCCCGGACTCCGCCGAGAAGAGGCCATCACGGTAACACACTCAGTTGATTCATTTTAACTAATTAAGGTTTATGTTATCTACAACCAGATATTAACAAATTCCCATCTGCCCATAACTGCGGGCATGGCTTTCAAAAGTTCAATCCCTGCAGGGGAGTCCCAACTTAGCCCATGACAAGCTCTCACGGTCAACGAAGGAATAGACCTCCACCCGAGTCACACCGATCAGACTCGGTAACCCGGTACAACAAGACAATTCGACAGGTTAAAACAAGACCAGCAACACCGCCCGAATGTGCCGACAAATCCCGATAGGAGCTGCACATATCTCTTTCTCAGGGCACACTCAGATAAGCAATCTGTACAACTAAAACCAGCCCTCGAGTTTCCCCGAGGTGGCGCTGCAAGGGGCTCTAGTTTGGACCAACACTCAGAGGAGCACTGGCCCGGGGGGGGGGGGGGGGGGTAAAATAAGATGACCCTTGAGTCTGCAGAACCCAAGGGAAAGAAAAGGTTAGGTGGAAAATGGTAAGACCAATATTGGGCATTGCTGGAAAAGCTTTAATCGAGGCGAAATATCAAGGGGTTCCCATTATAACCCAACCGCGTAAGGAACGCAAAATCCGGGAACATAACACCGATATGACGGAAACTAGGGCGGTAAGAGTGGAACAAAACACTAGACGAGAGGCCGAGCCTTCCACCCTTTACCAAGTATATAGATGCATTAAGATAACATGGCAATATAATGATATCCCAACAAGTAAATAAAAAGAGGTTCCAACAAGGAACGGCCTCCAAACTTCACCTGCAACTAGCAACGCTACAAGAGGGGCTGAGCAAAGCGGTAACATAGCCAATCAACGGTTTGCTAGGACAAGGTGGGTTAGAGGTTTGACATGGCAATTGGGAGGCTGACAAGCAAATGGTAGGCATCGTAGCATTGGCATAGCAAGAGCGAGCAAACTAGCATATCAAAGATAGTAGTGATTTCGAGGGTATGATCATCTTGCCTGCACAGTTGTCAGAGTTGACTGGATTCTCACAAGCAAACTCAACGGGCTCCTCGGTAGCGAACTCGTCTCCCGGCTCTACCCAACAAGACAAACAAGTAACAAGGATACAATCAACCACGTGCAAGACCAAGCAATATGATGAAATGATGATATGCTATGCGGGATGCGATGCGGGATGCAAAATGCAAGATATGACAGGAAATGCATGAACCTGGCCTCAACTTGGAATTCCAAGGGTGCCACTGGATAGAGGGGATGAAATCTCTTGAAAACGATATAAAGATCATTGGAATCGGAGTTACGGTTTGGAAATGGCAAGCGTTTTAAGATATGACACCGGTCTGCGATTTACAGCAAGTAGGCATCTAAATGCAACGAAATGAACATGCTACAGCCACCAAACAAGACAACAAAATACATGGCAGGGATGCACACAAGATGCTTAACAAAAGACTAGCACTGAGCCACGGCCAATTCATCCATTATGAGGTTCAAACAAGCATGGCAAAAACGCAAATGCAAAACAGATTCCAGACTTAGTGAAATTAACACTAGTCTGAAATTTCAGATCACGAAGCCCTCTTTGGAGCAGCAAAACAACATGATAAATGACCTGAAAATGACAAGTAAGAACATGGCATGGAGCTACTCAACAAGATTAACAAAAGACCCAAGTGACCTGGGGCCAAAAGGGTTCACAAAATATATTAACGGGCACACGAACATAGCTAAAACACAATCAGTTTTCAGACTTAGTGAAAACTGAGACATGCTGAAATATAACTCACGAAGGCATGTAAACGAGCTCGATGCACTCACCACGGTGCAAGTCATGGCAAGGAAAGCATACATCCATTATGAAGGCATAAAATACAAGCTAGACATGGCAAGAACAATGGCATAGCATGCACGGATCAACTACAACAACGCCGGCAAAATCGCAAACGAGTTGACGATCTGCCCAGATTCACCACGAAGCAAAAGTAGAGCTCGATTGACTCAAGCTAGGGTGCTCCATAATTGCAAACAAAGACATGGATGGATAGAGCATAACATGATTAACAAAACTCCTTTACTGATCATCCTCAAAAGAGGCACGGATCACTAGGAAACAAGCTAAACATATGGCATCATGAACTAAAATATCCCAGACTTAGTGAAAACAACTAAGTCTCTGAAAACAGATTTACCGGGTGCCTCACTTTGCAAGCTTGCACAAGTCACCACACACATCCTAAAAATGCATGGGTTGCACCTCTGGAAAGAAAACGAAATGCTTAACAAAACATATGAAGGACTCACAGGCATAGCATGCACACATTAATCATGGCAAAAATGACAAAAGTCTAAGATGAACTAGCAGATCTGACAATTGACTCACGAAGCCTCCTTCTACCAGAATTTTGGGCACCAAGATGAACTCAAATGAAAATGATGCAATGTAATGAAATGATGTACTCGTCGAGGCGAAGATTTTGATATATTATATGCCCAAATCAGAGCTACGGATGAAAAGTTACGAGCAGTCAAAGTAGGCATAAAAACTTAGGGGGAAGAGGGAAAAAGTGAACCCTAGGAATTTTGGATCTCAGATCTGGAACGGGCACTGTTCATCGGGCGCACGAACCGAGGTGCTCCGGCGAGCTTGAACCGGCTCCGGCGAGGTGGTGGCCGAGGCGGCCGGGTCCGGTGGCGGCGAGGTGGCGCCGGCCCGGGGCGGCGCGGGGCGGCGAGGGGCGACCGGGCCCCGAGGGAAGGTGGCGCGGGGCGCCGGCGTCGGCGGCTGCCGGATTAGGTGGTCGGGCGGCGGGCTCCGGCGTCGGGGCGCGGTGGTGCGGTGGTCGGTGACGGGCGGCGGCCGGTCGCGGGGAAGACGAAGGCGGCGCGGGGAGATGGCCTCGGGCCCGGGTGGAGGAGGAAGGGGGCCGGCGCTGGGCCTGCGGGCCCGCGTCGGTGGCGGCGGCGATGCGGTCCCCCAGGGACACGTGGCGGCGGCTGACTGGATAGCGGCGGCGGGCGGACGCGTCCGGCCGGGGGCGGACGTGTCCGTCGGTGCGAGGATCTTTTTTTTTTGGGTAGGGTTTGGACGGGGAAGACGAGATCCGAAAATGGAGGGGGTATATATAGGCATAAGTAGAGCTAGGAGAGTCCAAATGAGGTGCGGTTTTCGGCCACGCGATCGTGATCGAACGCTCTAGGACATGGAGCAGAGTTTGGTGGCTTTTGGGCCAAATTGGAGGGGTGTTGGGCTGCAACACATACGAGGCCTTTTCGGTCCCTCGGTTAACCGTTGGAGTATCAAACGAAGTCCAAATGGTACGAAACTTGACAGGCGGTCTACCGGTAGTAAACCAAGGCCGCATGGCAAGTCTCGGTCCAATCCGGAAATGTTTAATCCCCACACACGAAAGAAAGCTAGAAATGACCTCCGGATGAGAACGAAGCGCCGGAATGCAAAACGGACAACGGGGAAAATGCTCGGATGCATGAGACGAACACGTATGCAAATGCAATGCACATGATGACATGATATGAGATGCATGAAAACGAAAACAACACACGGAGACAAAACCCGAACCCGAGAAAATAAATATAACTTAACGCCGGAAACGACAAGAGTTGGATACAAATTTGGAAAGTCGTATCTGGGGCGTTACAACACTCCACCACTACGAAAAGATCTCGTCCCGAGATCTAGGACTGAAAGAACTCCGGGTACTCAGAACGGAGGTGATCCTCGCGTTCCCAGGTAGCTTCATGGTCGGAATGGTGTGACCACTTGACTTTGAGAAATTTGATTGACTTGTTGCGAGTCTTGCGTTCAGTCTCTTCAAGAATAGCAACTGGGTGCTCACGATAGGAGAGATCTTCTTGGAGCTCAATGACCTCGAAGTTGACGGTGCGGTCAGGAGTCTTGAAGCACTTTCGAAGCTGAGAGACGTGGAACACATCATGAACATTTGCAAAGTTTGAAGGAAGCTCGAGTTGATAGGCGAGGTCGCCTCTCTTGCTGACAATCTTGAAAGGTCCCATGTATCTAGGGGCAAGCTTCCCTTTGATACCGAAGCGACGAGTACCTTTCATAGGAGAGACGCGGAGGTAAACATGATCTCCGATCTCGAAAGCCAAATCATGGTGCTTACTATCATAGTAGCTCTTCTGGCGGGATTGGGCTGCTTTGAGGTTATCACGAATGACTTTGCACATTTCTTCTGCTTCTGTGATTAAGTCATTACCCAGCAGCTGACGTTCACCGGTTTCAGACCAGTTGAGAGGGGTACGACACTTCCTGCCATACAGAATTTCAAATGGGGCCTTACCCGAACTTGCTTGAAAACTGTTGTTATAGGAGAATTCAGCATAAGGAAGACAATCCTCCCACTTCATGCCGAAGGAGATCACACAAGCCCTGAGCATATCTTCAAGAATCTGGTTGACACGCTCAACTTGACCGCTTGTTTGAGGATGGAAAGCAGTGCTGAAGCGGATGTTAGTGCCCATGGCCTTCTGGAAAGAATCCCAAAACTTCGAGGTAAAGATGCTGCCACGGTCTGAAGAGATCACTTGAGGAATACCGTGCAGAGAGACAATGCGAGAGGTATAGAGTTCCGCCAATTGAGCTGCAGTGATCGACTCTTTGATAGGCAGAAAATGAGCCACTTTGGTGAGCTTGTCGATGACAACGAATATAGCATCATTGCCACGCTTGGACTTTGGAAACCCAGTCACGAAGTCCATTTCAATGTGGTCAAACTTCCATTCTGGAATGGCAAGAGGTTGGAGGAGACCAGCTGGCCTTTGGTGTTCTGCCTTCACTCTTCTGCAGACATCACATTCATTCACGAATTGAGCGATCTCGCGCTTCATTCGAGTCCACCAATAAGCTTGCTTGAGGTCCTGATACATCTTCGTGCTCCCAGGGTGGATGGAGAGGAGAGAATTGTGAGCCTCGTTCATGATCACTTTACGAAGTTCACCTTTGGGCACAACAATACGATCCTCGAAGAAGAGAGTGTCCTTGTCATCAAGGCGGTAGCACTTGTACTTGGACTGACTCTTGGCAATCCCAATCTTCACCTTTTGTACAACCTTGTGTTACTTAAAACACTTTAAAGGTAATCACCAGATGGTGTAGACCTCACGGTTGTGAACAAAGCTATATGTATTGCCATAAGTGCAATTCATAAAATATGCGCAAAAATTGAAAGTAGTCATATAATTTTCAAGCACAATCAACATGTAGCAATTAAAGATTGCATCCATAAAGATGTTGACATTACATAAGCAGACATTACATAGTACTATGTTAGAAAATACTAACAAACTCATCTGTACAAAAACTGAAAAAGCTAGAAGCTAATCAGAAAAGAAAACGAAAAATAATGGCAATAGGCTAAAGACAGGATAGCCTACTAGCGTGGCTAAGCCACCTTTTTATTTTCATTTATGATTCTTTTTTTTTCTCTGCTGCTTGTACGCCATGGGCTAGTGGCTAGTGTGCTGGCTCCAACAGCCCATACGCACGCACGAGTAGATAAGGGAGGCGAGGGGATATTTCTCGTTCCCATCAACAACTCATCCCCAATCCAACTTAAGCGGCGGCCGTCTGCACCACTACCACCAACCTCCGCCACCGGCGTCTGGCTCACCGGCGCGAATTCGAAGCCCCCGGTGCGACCTCCTCCTCTGAAGAAGATCCACCAGGAAGGTCTGTCCCGGGCGCGGCTGCATTGGAGTGGCCGTTGGCCAGTCCGAGAACCACCGCGCGGCTGCGTTGCAGCTCGGCCCGCGGCACTATGTCCCAGCGGCGGGGCGCCGATGGGCCAGTGGAGCTGCTCGCCCAGTTGACGAAGACGTCCCCGAGCACAGCAGCCCGCGCGGGGAGGCGCAGCCCGAGGCTAGCGCTCGACGAAGAAGCCCCAGCGCCGGCCGCCTCGTGCGCCGGCGTCGGAGATGGAAGACGCGGGGAGTCCGGCTGCGCGGGCTCCGCGAGCGGCACAGGCGGCGCAAGTTCGGCCTCCTCCTGGACCTCGTAATCTTGTGGCGGGGGTGGCTGCAGCCTGCAGGACCATCCATGGCCCCCAACCATGCACCGGGCACGGACGCGGTGGTGGAGGAGCCGCAAGTTCCGGCTCAACGTCGACGTCCACTGCGTCGTCCGCGGGCTCCAGTACATCGTTCGCGTACAGGTTTGGAGCGGCCGGTCCGGCAAGAATCCAGGCCGGGAGCGGCGCCGCCGCCGGCATGGCCGGTTCGGGCGGAGCATTAGAAGGCCCAGCACCATCGCGACCTCGGACGCCATGTCCAAGACGTGGTCCACGGCGACGAAAACCGTTCCGGCGGCCTCCGAACCGGCGCAGATCACGGGCGTGGCGGTTGTGGCGGCGAAGTCCACCAACACCATGGCGACGGCGACGGCCCTGTCGGCGTCTACCGCCGCTACGAACAAGGTGCGGGAAGAAGGACAGGAGACCACGAGGCATCCTCTCACCTTTTCCTTTCTTTCCTTCTGGCTCTTTTTTCCGGCGACTGTCGCCGGCGTGATTTGCCTATGCGTGCTCTGGGCAGAGACAAGTGTTGATAACGTGTGAAGAATGATTTGATCGAACCGTAACTTTCATTGATGATCTATGAGGATTATATACATAGGGAACCGTCGCCACGAACGGATGCGTCCGATCGTGGGGGTCGTGGGAATGTCGAACGGGTGCATGTAGCAACCGACGTCCGTTTACACAAGGAAGGATTATCCCTAATAACAAAATTAATTTAAATCCTAACAAAAACGATCTCATGAAGTGGGCCATCTACATTGCAATTTGCAAGGGCCTCTGATTGGACGCTTAGACAACAAAAATAATTAATTAAGGACGATGCATCGGTGTGGGAGTTTGTTTACTCAACGGAGAAGTGACTAGCACTGACGTGATTCCTTTTCCACGCCAGCCAAGATCCTCCAATCGGACGGGAACAGCCAGAAATTGAATCATGTTGCCTGGCCTAAGCACCGGTTTTAGATGCCCTACTAGCGCAAAAGAATTAACACAAGCGAATGCGAGCCGTTTAAGGACTTGTATAATTAAGTTCTTCGAGAGAGATGCTTATACAGAAATAAATTGATTTTTGCCTAAACGTCGATGCTTATTTATATGTGACAAATGCTTAACTAGGCACAACTTGAGATAAGCCCTTGGTGCTTAGGAATTTTTTTTTTACTAAGCACGCCCTCCTGAGTGCATTGCATTGCTCATGATCTAAGGCATTAAATGGATGATGCATGGACGCGAGATTTTTCCGGCGCCCAATCTAGAGAATTGTTGTGATTTGAAATGATGCCAAATTCGAAAAGCAAGACAAACGCACATAGCAAACGTTGTGGAACTTGACGAACTCTAAGGCACACACTGCCGACCTGGCATACAACAGATACACCACGCAAACCGCGTTGAAGGGAATATCACCAAAGTTGCACGCCATCGCGTGTCATCACTGCGTCTTGAGAAAGCGATTCCAACTTCACCACACACGACCATCGACGAAGCCCCTCACCGCAACAGGTGTAGAAAGTCACGCTAAGATCCCACATGGCAACTTCAGTCCAGAAGGTGAACTACAAAGGAGAAATATGCTAGGCTGGCTTCACGAAGAATCATCAATCCATACCATCTGTCGCCAGTCATCTCACTACTCTGACCCTGTCATCATGGATCCAACTTCACAATAACAAACAAACCACGACGACCCCGTGCACACACCGAAAGGCCAACAACCACAACCCTTTTGCAACCCCCGCATCACTCATCTCCATTGTCGTTACCGCACAAGTGCCAACAAGATCACCACCATCCTCCACTTGTTCCCCTAGCTAAAGCACAACTTCAGAAACAATGTCCCAAGCAGGGAAGCACATTTTCATCGCCATGCCATCTCCATCTCGTTGTAATACCAAACACTAGAGGATTCCTAAGTGTGTTACTCCAATTTATCGTCCAATTTTGTCCCCGCTATTCATATGATGCTTGTTATCTCCATGTCTGAGTAGTTCTCTTAGTTCTAGAGGGTATGGATGACATCTAGTATGTATAGAATTTAAACGCCTATAAGGATATGAGATCTTCTGTTGAATGTTTGATTTAATAGCCCCCGTGAATGTTGTGAAGGCCCCCACTCAACATTTCCGCCTTTTATGTCCATGTAGCACAAAACTACCGTTGTAAAGGTTGGGACTGTAACACCCACAATGCGGCTATATCTCCCACGTGTCGGGGCACGACTTAGAGGCATAGCCGCATGGTAGGCATGTCGCAAGAGGGGTAATCTTTACACATCCCATGTACTGAATTAGAAAGGGATAAAGAGTCGGCTTACAATCGCCACTGCACACAATACATAAATAGTCATACATCATCCAGAATACAATAAAGGTCCGACTACGGAACAAAAATAAAGAAAGACCATCCCTAATGCTAGATCCCCGATCGTCCCAACTGGGCTCCACTACTGATCAACAGGAAACGAAACAATACAACGAACATGATCTTCATCGAGCTCCCACTTGAGCTTGGTTGCATCACCTGCACTGGTATCATCGGCACCTGCAACTGTTTGGAAGTATCTGTGAGTCACGAGGACTCAGCAATCTCACACCCTCGCGATCAAGACTATTTAAGCTTAAAGGTAGGAAAAGGTAGTGAGGTGGAGCTACAGCAAAGAACTAAGCACATATGGTGGCTAACTTACGCAAAAGAGAGCGAGAAGAGAAGCAAAGCAAGGTCGAGAAGCTAATAGTGATCAAGAAGTGATCCTGAAGCTATTTACGTTCAAGCATAACATGAGACCGTGACCTCTTCCCGGACTCCGTCGAAAAGAGACCATCATGGCTACACACGCGGTTGATTCATTTTAATTAAGTTAAGTGTCAAGTTCTCTACAACCGGATATTAACAAATTCCCATCTGCCCATAACCGCGGGCACGGCTTTCGAAAGTTCAAACCCTGCAGGGGTGTTCCAACTTAGCCCATCACAAGCTCTCACAGTCAACGAAGAATATTCCTTCTCCCAGGAAGACCCGATCAGACTCGGAATCCCGGTTACAAGACATTTCAACAATGGTTAAATAAGACCAGCAAGACCGCCCGGATGTGCCGACAAATCCCGATAAGAGCTGCACATATCTCGTTCTCAGGGCACACCGGATAAGCTAAGCATACAGGTACCAACATAACCTAAGTTGCCAAGGGACGGTCCCGCACGGTGCTCTGGTTCGGACCAACACTTAGAGAAGCACTAGCTCGGGGGGGGGGTAAAATAAGATGACCCTCGGGCTCGCGAAAACCCAAGGGAAGGTTATAGGTTGTTAGGCAAATGTAAAACCAAGGTTGGGCCTTGCTGGAGGAGTTTTATTCAAAGCAAACTGTCAAGGGGTTCCCATAACACCCAACCGCGTAAGGAACGCAAAATTAAGGAACATAATACCGGTATGACGGAAACTAGGGCGGCAAGAGTGGAACAAAACACCAGGCATAAGGCCGAGCCTTCCACCCTTTACCAAGTATATAGATGCATTAATTAAATAAGAGATATTATGATATAACATATCCATGTTCCAACATTGAACAACCTTCAACTTCACCTGCAACCAACAACACTATAAGAGGGGCTGAGCAAAGCGGTAACTTAGCCAAACAACGGTTTGCTAGGATGGTGGGTTAGAGGCTTGACATGGCAATATGGGAGGCATGATAAACAAGTGGTAGGTAGCGCGACATAGCGATAGAGCGAACAACTAACAAGCAAAGATAGAAGAGATTTTGAGGGTATGGTCATCTTGTCTGAGATCCCGCAAGGAAGAAGAACGAGTCCATGAAGAAGACAAACGGACGAAGTCGAACGAATCCTCACAAACGCGATGTTATCGGAAACAACCCAAAGAAGCAACACCGGAAAGAAGCAAACAACATGGTAAACAACCATCACATAAGCATGACATGATGCACAACCAAGTATGATGCATGTCCGTTTTAATGAGGCATGGCATGGCAATATGCACAAGAAAACTACAAGTTAAGTGGAGCTCAATATCCAACGAGTTGTATTTTGACGAAACACCACAACAATTATTTAGTTCTCTCCCGTTTAAGTACTCAACAAAAATAAATGTTGGTTAGCATGGCAAGGGGTGAAGCATAATAAAACTACTTAACTAGCCAAGTTTAAATGAGGCCGGAACAACGAACAACAAGTCCGGAGAATCCCCATATGTAAATTATGCATTTGGTACTGTTCTGTCCTAAACATAATTTTAGAGTTGTTAAACATGCAATAATAGTGCACCATGTTAAACTAGGCATTTTTCTACCCCATTTACATATAAAGTTCATTAAATTTGGAGCTACGGTTAATTAGTTATGAATTAAATCATTTTAACATGGCAATATGACAAAACAATGCAAACAGAAAGTTTAAACATTTTTAACATGCATGAAAGCTTGATTTTATGAAAGTAGGCAAAATTCTAGGCATTCTACATATTTAAAGTTTCTACATATGATGCACGGTTGAGAAGTTATTATATGTATGATGTGTGAGGGGTTTTCTGTAAAACAAGGTAATTCATTGGTTATAAGCAAAAATGGTGAAGGAAAAAATCAAGCAGTGGAATGAAACTGGTGCGCTGCTCACATTGGGTCCAATAGGCCAGAAGCACGCGCGGCTAGAGGGGAGGCTGGGCCGGTAGGGCGCTGGCTGGGCCGCGGTCGAACTTGGCCTGGCTGCAGCCCACGCAGCTAGGAGAGGCGTGATCGAGGACAAGTCAATGCGGGTGAAGAGGGACTTGGCGCTGTCGTCACTGGCGAGAGGAAGCAGGGGGCGGCGGCTGGTGATGCAGGATGCAGGCACGATGCAGAGGAGGTAGCAGGGCGCAGAGAGATCGGCCGGATCCGAACAAGGAGGTAGGCCGGAGACAAGGCAAACGGCGGCGGCTTGCATCCTCGAGCGCCAGTAAACCTCCACGGCTACTCGTTCCTGACGAGGCAGAGCAGAGGGGGGTGAGAGGGAAAACGAGAAGGGAAACGAAGGGAGGAGGAGGGCACGACGGCCATGGTTTCCTCACGGCAGCAGGGCGTCGGGGATAGGGGATCCATGCGTGTGGAAGCCGAGGGCGCAGGACGCGACTTGAAGGAGAGGTTGGCCATGGCAGGTGGGCGCTGGGAGGCTCAGGCGATGGCGTTCGATGGGAACGGCGAAGCGGTGAGTTTGCACGGCGGCGGAGGGGTCGAGCTCGACGAAAAATGGCACTCCGGCGAGGTCCGAGAGGCGCGAGGGGAGCTGCTGGCATCAGGAACGAGGGCAGGCAGTGGTGCTCGGGCGGCGAGACGCGGGCGTCCTCCTCCTCTGCTCAAGGCAGAGAGGCGGGGCGTCGGGGCTCTAGGTCCAGTGCTAGGACGGGATGGAGGAAGCTGGCAGTGGCTGGTCTCGGGAGGAGCTGGGGCGGAGGGACTCGTTCCCGGCGACGAGGGAGCTGCGGCCAACCATGGCGGCTCCTGGTTTCCTCCTGGAACAGCGAGGGGGAGGCATGAGAAGCGAGGGAGTGAACCAGAGGGAGGAGGGAAAGAGGAGAAGAAGAGGGGAAGGGGCGACTGAGTTCGCCGGCGGCGACGGCGCCATGGAGAGAGGAGCAAACGGGAGAAGCTCGCTCTCGGTCGGGGCACCAGGGATCTTCTGGTGGCTCCAATCGAAGGAGCTCGGGCTCGGGCGCTGGTTGGTGGAATGGATCAGGAGGGGATCGAGGGGAGGAGGTGGTTGGCCCGGTGGATTTTTGGATCAGGAGCGATCCCAAGGAAGAGAGTGGCGGCGGCGGGTGAGGTGATTTGATGGATGGGACAAACCCCTAGGATCTAGGGTTAGACTGATATTTATATCAAATGAATTTAGGTTAGGGGCTAACTCGTCCCTCCGATCACAATCGGACGATCGCGAATAAAATAGCTAGGGAGTCCAAAAGAGAAACCGATGATGATTTAGGGATGTTTGGGGCAGATCCGGATTCATCGGTAACGACAACCCGGGTCGGGTCCGGGACCGCTTTCGGACGCGCGCGCGAGGAGGGCCACGGGCTGACGAGAGAGGTTAGGTTCGGCCTGGCGGTAGGTAGTGGACTGTGTAGACGGTTTAGGGAGGAAAAAGAGGGCCGCGGGCTGACGAGAGAGGTTAGGTTCGGCCTGGCGGTAGGTAGTGGACTGTGTAGACGGTTTAGGGAGGAAAAAGAGGGAAAGCCCGGCAACAATTTTCCAGAGACCGAAAATGTCCGACGTTAGACCGACTATATTGCCGCTATAGTTAACCGTTGGGGCGTCAAACAAACTCCGAATGCGATGAAACTTGGAAGACGGCCTACCTACAACCTAACAACACCACAGGCCAACTCTCATCCCATTCCGAGAACATTTTCTGGCCACTTATAAAATAATATTTTAGAGGTGCCGCGGGCGCGTGCAAGTGTGTCTGGGTTCAGAACGGACAACGGACGGAACTGGGGGAACCCGGACGGATGCAAGTTTTGAAAATTTGATGATGCAATGCACATGATGACATGGAAATATGCAACACGCAAGCGAATGACACGGCAACAACAGCGAATAACTAAAAGACACCTGGCGCATCGGTCTCGGGGTGCTACAACACTCCACCACTATGAGAGGATCTCGTCCCGAGATCTAGGATGGCATCGGAGGGAAACGGAAGAGGAAGAGAAGAGGTAAAACTAAGTTGCTTCTTTGACAAACGAGTGAAACCACGAATCTTGAGAGGTTGAACAAATTGAAAGAAAGAAAGAATACAACGAAGATGAACGAAGTTGAAAACACTTCGTTAGAAAAGAGGAACAAGGAACATACGAGAACCCTGTAGGTTGAAAGACATAAGAAAAGGGGTACAATAGACAAGAAGTACAAGCAAGCACTCCGAGATGTACAAGGAACGATAAGGATCAATTACGACAACACTCCGGTAGAAACAAGATAGAGGAGGAAAAAGAATGATATAATTTGGACAACACTCCAACTGTAAATGAAAGGAATTGAATATGAACTTGGGAAGATTGGATGATACTTGATGAAATCAAAAACACACTGTCTCCAAAACTATTGAAAGAATGGCACAATGGGTAAGAAAGATTTTAGACGGCACTCCGGTTGAGAAGGGAGGCAAAACTTGATAAGATGAGAGAACTTGAAAAGATGGCACGACACTCTGATTGAATGGATAAGCATGAAAAGAACATGGTCCTCACAATCCGAGATGATGAGTGAAGAGAGAAACATCACAATGCCTCCAGAAGAGAGAATAGAAGATAGCTCATTGAAATAAAATAATGTAGATGAAAAAACCAACTTCTGCCACAAATGAGCTTGGAGAACACTCTTCCAAGAAGGTTATAACAGAGTTGTTGGAAAACCAACAACGAAATGAATAAACTTGTAGTGGGCTTATGGACAACTTCTCCAAATTATGAGGTGAAATTCTGCCACTACAGAAATGGTAGATTGGATTGATATCAACAAGGAGACGAGAAACTTATTTCACTGGGAGGATAAATGAAGAACTTGGGTCATTTATAAGCACCATAAATAGCAACTATCCTTAGGGAAGGCTTTAGGTGAAATATAACCCAAGATAACTCCAATGAAGAGATTGATGGATTTAAAATACCTCATTCTTGACAACATGTGAATCGCGAAACAAGAATGGAAATTGTCAAGAAAAGATATAGCACCACCTCAAAAGATAAGGTAGAAAGAATCACACTTCAGAATGCAAGATGAAAAATACTTGAGCTCCTCTGAAAAGAATCTCGATGAACACTCCGAGAAGGAACTAAATCCTTGATGAACCACCATATAGAGCCTCCATGAAGAACTCTGGTAATAAAAGAATGATCAAACGAAATGAAGGATGAAAAGAATAAGGTTGAAGCCTTACAATGATTAGATGGATCTTCGTGATGATATAACCGAGAAAACTTGGAACTCCGGAAATAAAGATGAACAAATGAGATCAAGAATTTTGATCAACCTCCGGAATAAGAAATTGGATTCACTTGATGAAACAAGAGTAAGAATTACATTATGCTTATCCTTCATCAACTTAAATTGATGACAAGCAACGGAATTGTCATACTACTTATTCTTCTTGAAAAGATTGCAGAGAGAAATGGCGCAACTTGGGAAGGTCTTCAACGAACCACCGGTAGGATTGGAAAGAACGAATTAATTGATATGATAACGAAGGAAGAGAAATTTTGAACGAACCACCGTAAGAATTGAAAATCATTGAAGAAAAGATAAAGAAATACCGGGAAGAATTAGAGAACGAATGAAGATACTTGAGGGAATTTGATACATGAGAACGAATAGATCACGAACTGATTAAAGAATATTTGAATGATGCACCGAGAAGATTTGGAGAACGATAGCTACACGCTGAGAATGAATAATTCTGAGATGATGGGCTCCGGAGAATCGAACTAAAAAGACTCCTGAATTGCTCCAGATGGTTGAGAAGAATTCTCACAATCAAAACCAATTATGAGAGGATCCCATCAAGCTTGAATCACGAATCTTTGAAAGAACGGGTAAGAATTTAAGAGGAACTCTTCTTCGGTCTTCAAAATCCGAGAATGACGACGAGAAACAACACCATAAATTGTTGAGACACTCTGGAATAATGAAGAATATAAAGGTTGAATCAACAACGAAAAGAATTTGAAAGATCTTGGAAAGAATTTGAGGATAGCTCCGGGAAAATTAGAAGAGTCGGGTAAGATCCTGGGAAAAGACCTGTGGGTTAGGGCCCACTCAAAAGAAACACCGTTGAAGAGATTTAAAAGAGAGATTGAGCCGGTTGAATTAAATGGCTTGAATGAGATACCAATCTCGAAAGAGCTTGAACGAATACAGAGTGCAAACACGAATCTTCGAGATATCTTCAGCACTTCGGATATGAATAGAGAGATGAACGATTAAGAGGTGCACCGACTTGGGAAAAGCATTTGAAACGAGGAAAAGGATATGATCAACAAAACTTGAATTGAATCCACCAGAGAAGAAAAAGAATGAAGAATGATGAACTTGAAGCTTCCTTAGTATCTTCCTGAGAATCACCGGATAAGAACATTGAGGAAAGAATGAAGAAACTTCACAACCATAAGATGGATACTTGATTCAGAAATCTGAGTCCTTGAAGAAAAAGGGTGGGAGGGCAGGAAAACAAAGGCAACTTGGGCAGATGGAAAAGGACACCATCGAGAAAACTTAGAGTTGATCTTGCGGATGTTGAAATGATCGGATCCACTTGAAGAGAAACACACCAGTTCAAAAGGATTGACATGACAATCTCGATTATCATGAAGGATTAGTATTCACATAGAAATACAAGAACACCGCTTAGAAAGAGGCATGGAATCAACATTTCACTTCGAAGCAACTCGAATACCACAACTCAAAACAAAACAAAGGATTGGCTTGCAGAATAAGCCAGAACAAACATATGATAGACCCCATGTCATATCATGTGTCTGTTGGATAGAATTCCTACGAGCTACTTGAATTCCCACTTATAAACTCCCGAAACTTTATGGTTATGCAATCAGGTGTTGGGGATACAGGCGAAGCATAATATCTCACCCAAACTAACAATTCCTACATCCAGTTGTATCCATCCTTCAACACATAACTAAGAAACCTTCGGAAATCTTGTACCTCAACCTTTGAAAAGCATCTGTTATACGATTTATGGCAATACTCCCGAACTCCCGCCCCAGTACTGGGTGGCATCGAGGTTATCTCACCAACAACTGCATAAAAGAGATTTTCGATGTCGGCAAACTCAGGTATTCTAGAGCTGCAACGATAAAATTGTGACGACAACACCTCGGAGCTCGACTCCCCGGGACACTGACACAACCCCTAAATGTCAGGAGGCACCAAGAACAATGTTCTCGTCACAAAACCATCAGAACAATTCCAAGATACCCGCGTGATCCTAAATTTTTTTCATGAAATTTGAGGAGAGAAGAGTCAAAACTTCTACGTTGGGAGGCCTCACCAGAGCGACGAATGGAATGAGGAGCAAAAAGAATCCTACTCTCCGATATATATAATCCTAAGACTCAAAACATTTTTTTCTATACTCAATAACATCAGCGATTCGATCAAGCAGGGGGCTCCTAAGTCGGGGATGGCTCTGATTACCAACTTGTAACACCCATAATGCGGCTATATCTCCCACGTGTCGGGGCACGACTTAGAGGCATAGCCGCATGGTAGGAATGTCGCAAGAGGGGTAATCTTTACACATCCCATGTACTGAATTAGAAAGGGATAAAGAGTTGGCTTACAATCGCCACTTCACACAATACATAAATAGTCATACATCATCCAGAATACAATCAAGGTCCGACTACGGAACAAAAATAAAGAAAGACCACCCCTAATGCTAGATCCCCGATCGTCCCAACTGGGCTCCACTACTGATCAACAGGAAACGAAACAACACAACGAACACGATCTTCATCGAGCTCCCACTTGAGCTTGGTTGCATCACCTGCACTGGTATCATCGGCACCTGCAACTGTTTGGAAGTATCTGTGAGTCACGAGGACTCGACAATCTCACACCCTCGCGATCAAGACTATTTAAGCTTAAAGGTAGGAAAAGGTAGTGAGGTGGAGCTGCAGCAAAGAACTAAGCACATATGGTGGCTAACTTACGCAAAAGAGAGCGAGAAGAGAAGCAAAGCAAGGTCGAGAAGCTAATAGTGATCAAGAAGTGATCCTGAAGCTATTTACGTTCAAGCATAACACGAGACCGTGACCTCTTCCCGGACTCCGTCGAAAAGAGACCATCACGGCTACACACGCGGTTGATTCATTTTAATTAAGTTAAGTGTCAAGTTCTCTACAACCGGATATTAACAAATTCCCATCTGGCCATAACCACGGGCACGGCTTTCGAAAGTTCAAACCCTGCAGGGGTGTCCCAACTTAGCCCATCACAAGCTCTCACGGTCAACGAAGGATATTCCTTCTCCCAGGAAGACCCGATCAGACTCGGAATCCCGGTTACAAGACATTTCGACAATGGTAAAACAAGACCAGCAAGACCGCCCGGATGTGCCGAGAAATCCCGATAGGAGCTGCACATATCTCGTTCTCAGGGCACACCGGATAAGCTAAGCGTATAGGTACCAACATAACCTGTAACATCCCAAATTTCCAATTTGGAATGTTATACATTAGATCATCAATGCATATCATATTTATTTTGCATTTTGGTTGATCCTAGAAATTCTATGCAACTCAATGACCCATGGAGAGAGTTGGGGATTTCGATATTTTTCATATTTGAGTTCTCTCAAATTTTGAGAATAGGATCATTTGATTTTATTTATTTTATCATCAATTATTTCTATTACAATAAATGAGAGAGGGAATAAAATGACTTTCCCAAAATAAAGAAATATTGAGGATTTAATAATAAAATCAAATAAGATTTTATTTCAGAGTTTTTCGGTGTTTTATTTGAATTAGGAAAAAAATGCGTTTTTTCAAAATTGCATTTAGGTCCCAAATAAATGTTCACCTTATGAGGCTTGATTTTA
The DNA here is from genome assembly GCF_003073215.2 of Triticum urartu. Classification (NCBI taxonomy): domain Eukaryota; kingdom Viridiplantae; phylum Streptophyta; class Magnoliopsida; order Poales; family Poaceae; genus Triticum; species Triticum urartu. The sequence continues at coordinate 448,573,048 of NC_053025.1, read as the reverse complement.
GAAGCCCGTGAAAATTTATTTCGGAAATTTTGGAGTCCGTTTAGTATTTTTTTTTTCTTTTCTTCCAAGCGAATTTTTTTTAAAAAAATGCGCCGCACGCCAATTGGGCCAAGGCCCAGCCGACGGCCCACCCCGCCGCCTGCGTCTCCCTCCAGGAGACCGAAGCCGCGCCGCCGCCGAGTCTGGCTCGGGGCCGCCGCCGTGCCCCCTCCCCCAAGGCAACACCCCCCCTCTTTTAAATACCGAGCCGCCCCGCCGCCCCTCACCCCGCCCCGCCGCCCGCCTGCCGCAGCCGCCCCGCCGCCTGCGCTGCCGCCGCCGCCGCCCCGCATAGCCACCGCCGCCGGAGCCCCGCCCCGCCCGCTGGAGTACCTCGCCGGAGGTATAGCCGCCACCGTTCGCCATTCGTTTTTTAAAAAAGAAACTGCCTCAGTGTTTTTCGAAACCCTAGATCGGTTTATTTCTCTGGTTTACTTAATTAGTGAACGTTCACCGATTCGTTCGTTTTAACGAACGCGTTCATCGTTTAGTTTCAGATAACGAACGTTCGTTCGTTAATCTTTTCTTCGTTTTTCTTTTCTCGGATTAAATCCACGATTTTCTGATCGCGATTTCTGATCCGATTTTCGTTTTAGTTTAACTTTTCGCTCGTTTATCGGAATCAGGCGATTCAAGCACCTAGGGATTCTTCTCAAAACCCTCTATCCGTTTAACCAACCTAAACAAGATTTCGCTACTGTAAAATTTGCCCTAGATCTAGATTGCTAGAATGAAGTTGTTTTCTTTCGCCGTTTGTCTTTCGTTGCTTCGTTCGATTTGATTCTTTTGCCAACCGGAGTTCTTAAGTTGAACCTTCTGGTTAGATCTCTTATTTGAGTTTTACCTGTGCATTAGATGAGTACTTATTGTATGCTCGTTTGTTTGTTTGCGATAGAATATCCGGAGTGCGCCGCCTGTTACTTCGAATCGCTAGGTTTCCCGGATCATCAGCAAGGCAAGTAACACTTTGATCATACCATCTCTACTACCCAGTTTTATTGCATTAGATCAATCCACACACATTGCATGATTAGGATCTAATTAAATTGTGGTATGGGAAGTAGACGAGGTAGTACCTATTACCAGTTTATTCTCAAACCTTTGGGAGTTACTTCTACGTTTGCTTCATGCCATGCTATGCTAGTAGACGTGGATTGGGTGAGTGAAATCCATTAACAGATGTGACATTGTTAATTAATGGTTTATCTAAGGTGGCAACTTAAACACACATCTAGGTGGATTGAGGCACCTGGGTATTCCAGGACTTGCCTGTTTTCTTTTGGACCGCCACCCAGGCTCAAAGGGATCCTAAGACTATTCATACTAGAAACTTCCGTGTGTAGCCACAAGCTATTATGGGCTCTAGCATAGTTGACTAAGTTGTGCGAACTCTTATAGTGGTAGACTAGCAGATGTAGGGGATGTAGGTGGTACGGTCTACCCGATCGTAAGGTGCTAGCGCTTCTGAAATACTATGTCTCGGTCATCCGTCTTCTCAAACACCCTGTAGTGCGAGAAACCAAACGGAGGCGATCGAGTCTTGTGGGGAAAAGTGCGCAGACCTCTGCAGAGTGTAACAAACTAATCATGATTAGCTGTGTCCCCGGTTATGGACATCTTGAGTATCTAGTACTTGGATTATCATGTGAATCTCAACATGTTACTCTAAATTAATTTTGTCGGGTTATGTTTAATGATGATGCTTAATTGGGATTGAGAATGCTGTCAACCATTCTCAATGTTTAACAACTACCATGATAGTTATATAAAATTATTCCTTTGAAGTAGGGAAAAATTGGCTTTACGCAAAAACTGTAACCATAGAGCTTTCCACTAGTCAAATATGCATATAGTATAGTTGTTGCATTCCATTACTCTCTATGTGTTACCTTGCCAGCATATTCCATGTGCTGACCCGTTTTCGGGCTGCAACGTTAATGTTGCAGACTTTTCAGACGACGATTAAGGAGTTTTAGGTCGTGGTTCTATACTCAGTGATGCCGTTGGAGTTGATGGACTCACTTATCTTCCAAGCCTTCCGCTGTTATCGTTATTAGATGGCCTTAAGCCATATTTATTGTAATAAGTTCTCTTTTGAGACACTCGATGTAATAAGTGTGTGATTGCTACTCTGCTATAAATCCTCCGAGTACTGTGTGGTGTCAGCATTACTGATCCAGGGATGACACCGGAGCACAGAGATCAGACTGTTTGAGGTCTGGTCGCTACAGAGATGGTATCAGAGCACACGCTGACTGTAGGACACGACCACTAAGCTAAAAGACCTAGATCACTATTCACTCTCTTCTTCTCTGACTCCTCATCTTTTCTACTCTTTAGGATGGCGGATGCAAGGAACAAGTTCACACAACCAGATGAAGATACACCCTTTGGACGCCACTTGAAGGAAGTCACTAGATACCTGAACATAGGAGTACCAAGCTTCACGGGAACCTACAACGCCACTTTACCTGAAGAAGAGCGCTGGATGATTCAAGTTCAAGTTCCAGGAAGGACGTTCATGCCAGTCACTGAGCCCATAGAGTTTTCTTTTGATGCACCAACTTGGAGTCTAGGAAAGAGCATGGCAGCTCACATCGCCATGGGACGCATTGGAGAAGTCTACCGCAAGGATCTCAAAGATACTATCTACCAGATTTGTGGGCGCCGAGATGAACACTGGGAGATGATCAGCACCAGGAAGGATAGATCAATCGCAGCTTTTATCCAGGAATTAAACCAGCACATTCGACGACAGGAGAACCAGATGTGTGCCGACATGATAGATCTGAAGAAGGCTAAGACTAGAATCAAGGAAATGGAGGAAGAACTCAAGGCTACACGTGAAGATTATGAAGAAGAAATTGAAGTATTGGTGGAGAAGAATGACGACCTGATCAAGAAGATTGGAATATTTATGGGAGGCCCGACACCAGTAGATGAAGACGAAGAACCCAAGGAAATTAACCCAGAAGACTACATCATCATCGACGACACCGACTCGGAACCAGACAGTAGCGATGATGACTATGTTGATGAAGCTGGAGTAGATATCATGGAGTCAACGACCGAAGAATATTTCTAGTAGACCACCTCCTCAGTAGTAGTAGTCCACCATGTAAATATAGTAGCCCGAGCACTTTTGCGATAGTTAGATCGATTGTATGCCCTTGTTTGATTGAATGAAGTGAATTGTTTGCTTTTGCCTCATGTGCATATGGGTAGTGTTTTCTCTTTAGACCCCCTCTATTCTTACATCTCATCTTTTCTAAACCCTCAGATGCCTCCGAGACGTGACCCCAGATTTGCATTTCCACCGGAGCTCACCCAGTTGATCCAGCAGCAGAACACATTGATGCAGTTGCTAGTCCAGAATCAGAATCAGGGGAACAACAACAACAACCCACCACCACCACCACCACCTGTTGGCCACTTAGCCCGTTTTCTTAGGCTGAATCCGCCGGTGTTTTCCAGTAGCACCGAGCCGATAGTAGCAGATGATTGGCTCCGCAAGACAGCTAGGGAGTTGACCACAGCAGGATGCACAGATGTGGAGAAGGTGAATTTTGCCGCACATCAGCTAGAAGGACCCGCAGCATCATGTTGGGAGAATTTCACAGCCACTTTCCCAGTCGACATTGTCACATGGGACCAGTTTCAGCAGGCTTTCCGTACTGCCCATGTTTCAGCAGGAGCTATGGCCATGAAGAAGCGTGAGTTTTGTAACTTGCGCCAAGGAGGACGGATAGTTGGCCAGTATGTGGAGGAATTTAGTAAGTTAGCACGTTATGCCCCAGATGACGTCGCTACGGATGCAGCTAAGCAAGAGAAGTTTCTGGAAGGACTGAATGATGAGTTGAGCATGCAGTTGATGGTAGCCACCTTCAACAACTACCAGGAGTTGGTAGATCGTGTTCTTATGATTGAAGGGAAGCAGCAGAAAATTGAGAATCACAAGAGGAAGGATGGACAAGGAAAGTACAATTCAGGAGCTTAGCAGAAGCCATGTTTTACCCCTAGACCAGGAGGACATTTTCAGCATACCCATGGAGGAGGTAGCTCGCATAATCACAATGGCACCAAGAATGGTAATGGCAATGGAGGAAGCAATGGCCAGAACCGCACCAACCCCTCAACCCCAGCCAAGAAGGACCTAAGCCAAGTCACTTGCTATAAGTGTTCGAAGACCGGACATTATGCCAATGAATGTCCTGAAAGCCAAAATGGCAATGGAAGTTCTGGGAAGAAGCCGAACCCTTTCAACAGGGGACAGGTGAACCACGTTAGCGTGGAGGAGGTTGAAGCTTAGCCCGCTGCAGTAATAGGTAAGTTTTTGGTTAAGTCATTTACTGCACTAGTTCTTTTTGATACTGGTGCATCGCATTCATACATCTCAAGGGGATTTGTGGATAAGTATAACCTATCAACCCAAGCCCTTAGGTCACCCATGTTAGTAACCTCGCCCGGAGCAGAGTATGTGGCTAGTCTATGGTGTGATCGGTTACCATTAAGGATTGGTAACTATGTTTTTCCCTCAGACCTAATAGTATTGGAATCTCAAGGATTGGATGTGATATTAGGCATGGACTGGTTATCAAAGTATGAAGGGAATATTGAGTGTGCTAGTAAGTCAATTTTGCTTACTACCCCAGAAGGGAGAAGGATCAAGTATGTATCCCGGCATGTGCCAAATAGGACTCAAGTAAATTGCCTAACAGGAGTTGTGCAGGAGGAAGTACCAGTGGTAAGAGATTTCCCAGAAGTATTTCCAGAAGAGTTGCCAGGCATGCCACCGGATAGAGATATTGAGTTTTTGATTGAGCTATTGCCAGGCACATGGCCAATATCAAAGAGACCATATAGGATGCCAGCAAAGGATTTGGTGGAAATTAAGAAGCAGATTAAGGAGTTACTAGATAAGGGATATATTCACCCAAGTTCTTCACCTTGGGGAGTGCCAGTACTTCTAGTGGAGAAGAAGGATGGATCGTTAAGGATGGTTGTTGATTATCGAGGATTGAATGAAGTAACGATCAAGAACAAGTACCCACTACCAATGATCAATGATCTGTTTGATCGATTGCAAGGAGCTAAGGTATTTTCCAAGATCGATCTGCGATCAGGATACCACCAGTTGAAGATTCGAGAATAGGATATTCCGAAGACAGCTTTTACCACCAGGTATGGGCTATATGAGTATACTGTTATGTCATTTGGTTTGACTAACGCACCTGCCTATTTTATGAACATGATGAACAAAGTGTTTATGGAGTTTTTGGATAAGTTCGTCATAGTGTTCATTGATGATATCCTGGTTTATTCGAAGAATGAAGAGGAACATAAGGAGCATTTGCGTTTGGTACTTGGAAAACTTAGAGAACATCAACTATATGCCAAGTTCAACAAATGTGAGTTTTGGTTAAAGGAAGTAGGATTCCTCGGACATGTTATATCTGGTGAAGGTATAGCAGTAGATCCCGCTAAAGTTGAAACCGTGACCACATGGAAAGCCCCAACAACAGTTGTAGAGATCCGAAGTTTTCTTGGACTCGCAGGATACTACCGGAGATTTATTGAGAATTTCTCAAAGATTGCGAAGCCTATGACTGAGTTGTTGAAGAAGGATACCAAGTTCATATGGACAGAGGAGTGTGAGGCTAGTTTCCAGGAGTTGAAGAAACGTTTGGTTACCTCACCAGTGTTGATTTTGCCAGACCAGACCAAAGATTATGAGGTGTACTGCGACGCTTCACGTCGAGGACTTGGAGCAGTGCTTATGCAGGAAGGGAGAGTTGTTTCATATGCCTCAAGACAACTGAAGCCTCATGAGTTAAATTATGCCACGCATGATTTGGAGTTAGCAGCCGTAGTGCATGCGTTGAAAACATGGAGACATTTTCTAATTGGAAATCATTGTGAGGTGTACACGGATCATAAGAGTTTGAAGTACATTTTCACCCAGAAGGAGTTGAATCTCAGACAAAGGAGATGGCTGGAACTTATCAAGGATTATGATATGAAATTGCATTATCACCCCTGAAAGGCTAATGTAGTAGCTGACGCATTAAGCCGCAAGAGCCATGTCAATACATTAATGACAGGAGAAATACCCAAGGAGTTAGCGGAAAATCTTCGTGAACTATGTTTGGAAATAGTTCCGAGAGGCTGTGTAGCAGCATTGGAGATTCAGTCAACTTTGATGGATATAATCAGATAAGCTCAGAAAGCTGACAAAGAGATTGCCGCTATGAAGGAGAAACTGAGCAAAGAAAAAGCTAAAGGATTTCGTGAGGATGAGCACGACACCCTATGGTTTGAAGACCGTGTTTACGTGCCCAATGACCCGGAGATCAGGAAGTTGATACTGCAAGAGGCACACGACTCACCGTATTCGATTCACCCAGGAAATACCAAAATGTATTTGGATTTGAAGGATATTTTCTGGTGGACCGGAATGAAGAAGGATATTGCGGAGTATGTAGCAGTTTGTGATGTATGTCAGAGAGTAAAGGCAGAGCATCAGAAGCCAGCAGGATTGTTACAACCATTACCGATACCCGAATGGAAGTGGGATAATCTAGGCATGGATTTTATCACGGGATTGCCCAGGACTCGCTCAGGCTATGGCTCAATTTGGGTTGTAGTTGATCGATTGACGGAAGTAGCTCATTTCATCCCAGTAAAGACCACTTACACCAGTGCTAAGTTGACAAAGATATACATGACCAGGATCGTATGTCTGCATGGAGTTCCAAGGAGTATCGTATCAGATAGAGGAACCCAGTTTACCTCAAAGTTCTGGAAGCAGTTGCACGAAACTTTGGGTACCAGGCTAGAGTTCAGTACAACTTTTCATCCACAGACAGATGGACAGACCGAGAGAGTCAATCAGATTTTGGAGGATATGCTGAGAGCTTGTGCGCTAGATTACGGATCTAGTTGGGACGACAATTTGCCATATGCAGAGTTCTCTTACAACAACAGTTACCAAACCAGTTTAAAGATGGCCCCTTTCGAAGCCTTGTACGGAAGGAGGTGCAGGACACCGTTGTCATGGGACGAAGTTGGAGACCGTCAGTTGTTTGGTCCTGACTTGATTAAAGAGTCTGAACAGAAGGTGAAGTTGATTCGCGATAGGCTCAAGGTAGCCCAGTCCAGACAGAAGAGTTATGCAGACTCTAAACGCAAGGAGACAGTTTACGAAGTCGGAGATAGAGCTTATCTTCGAGTATCTCCACTTCGGGGAACAAAGCGTTTTGGAGTTAAAGGGAAGTTAGCACCATGATTTGTAGGACCATATCGAGTATTGGAACGTATGGGGGAAGTAGCCTACAAGTTGGAATTGCCCGAAGGATTGTCAGGAGTTCATGATGTGTTCCACGTTTCTCAGCTGAAGAAGTGTCACGCGGAGATGGCTGACATACCGTTGAGAGAACAGTGCGTTTGGAAACTATTCAGTTGGATAACGATTTGACCTACGAGGAGAAGCCAGTTAAGATCCTAGAGTTTGCCAACCGAGTTACTCGCAGCAAGGTTATCAAGTTTTGCAAAGTTCAGTGGAGCCACCACTCAGAGGATGAAGCCACCTGGGAGCGAGAGGAAGATTTGTTCAAGGACCACCCTCACCTATTTTCTAGCCAACCCGAATCTCGAGGGCGAGATTCATCTTAAGGGGGGTAGGTTTGTAACATCCCAAATTTTCAATTTGGAATGTTATACATTAGATCATCAATGCATATCATATTTCTTTTGCATTTTGGTTGATCCTAGAAATTCTACGCAACTCAATGACCCACGGAGAGAGTTGGGGATTTCGATATTTTCATATTTGAGTTCTCTCAAATTTTGAGAATAGGATCATTTGATTTTATTTATTTTATCATCAATTATTTCTATTACAAAAAATGAGAGAGGGAATAAAATGACTTTCCCAAAATAAAGAAATATTGAGGATTTAATAATAAAATCAAATAAGATTTTATTTCGGAGTTTTTCGGTGTTTTATTTGAATTAGGAAAAAATGCGTTTTTCAAAATTGCATTTAGGTCCCAAATAAATGTTCACCTTGTGAGGCTTGATTTTAGAAGCCCGTGAAAATTTATTTCGGAAATTTTGGAGTCCGTTTAGTATTTCTTTTTTTTCTTTTCTTCCGAGCGAAATTTAAAAAAAAACGCGCTGCGCGCCGACTGGGCCAAGGCCCAGTCGACGGCCCACCCCGCCGCCTGCGTCTCCCTCCAGGAGACCGAAGCCGCGCCGCCGCCGAGTCCGGCTCGGGGCCGCCGCCGTGCCCCCTCCCCCAAGGCAGCACCCCCCCTCTCTTAAATACCGAGCCGCCCCACCGCCCCTCACCTCACCCCGCCCCGCCGCCCGCCAGCCGCAGTCGCCCCGCCGCCTGTGTTGCTGCCGCCGCCGCTGCCGCTGCCGCTGCCGAGCCGCCCCGCCGCCCCGCATAGCCACCACCGCCGGAGCCCCGCCCCGCCCGCCGGAGTACCTCGCCGGAGGTATAGCCGCCGCCGTTCGCCGTTCATTTTTTTAAGAAACCGTCTCGGTTTTTTTTCGAAACCCTAGATCGGTTTATTTCTCTGGTTTACTTAATTAGTGAACGTTCACCGATTCGTTCGTTTTAACGAACGCGTTCATCGTTTAGTTTCAGATAACGAACGTTCGTTCGTTAATCTGTTCTTCGTTTTTCTTTTCTCGGATTAAATCCACGATTTTCTGATCGCAATTTCTAATCCGATTTTCGTTTTAGTTTAACTTTTCGCTCGTTTATCGGAATCAGGCGATTCAAGCGCCTAGGGATTCGTCTCGAAACCCTCTATCCGTTTAACCAACCTAAACAAGATTTCGCTACTGTAAAATTTGCCCTAGATCCAGATTGCTAGAACGAAGTTGTTTTCTTTCGCCGTTTGTCTTTCGTTGCTTCGTTCGATTTGATTCTTTTGCCAACCGGAGTTCTTAAGTTGAACCTTCTGGTTAGATCTCTTATTTGAGTTTTACCTGTGCATTAGATGAGTACTTATTGTATGCTCCTTTGTTTGTTTGCGATAGAATATTCGGAGTGCGCCACCTGTTACTTCGAATCGCTAGGTTTCCCGGATCATCAGCAAGGCAAGTAACACTTTGATCATACCATCTCTACTACCCAGTTTTATTGCATTAGATCAATCCACACACATTGCATTATTAGGATCTAATTAAATTGTGGGATGGAAAGTAGATGAGGTAGTACCTATTACCAGTTTATTCTCAAACCTTTGGGAGTTACTTCTACGTTTGCTTCATGCCATGCTATGCTAGTAGACATGGATTGGGTGAGTGAAATCCATTAACAGATGTGACATTGTTAATTAATGGTTTATCTAAGGTGGCAACTTAAACACACATCTGGGTGGATTGAGGCACCTGGGTATTCCAGGACTTGCCTGTTTTCTTTTGGACCGCCACCCAGGCTCAAAGGGATCATAAGACTATTCATACTAGAAACTTCCGTGTGCAGCCACAAGCTATTATGGGCTCTAGCATAGTTGACTAAGTTGTGCGAACTCTTATAGTGGTAGACTAGCAGATGTAGGGGATGTAGGTGGTACGGTCTACCCGATCGTAAGGTGCTAGCGCTTCTGAAAGACTATGTCTCGGTCATCCGTCTTCTCAAACACCCTGTAGTGCGAGAAACCAAACGGAGGCGATCGAGTCTTGTGGGGAAAAGTGCGCAGACCTCTGCAGAGTGTAACAAACTAATCATGATTAGCTGTGTCCCCGGTTATGGACATCTTGAGTATCTAGTACTTGGATTATCATGTGAATCTCAACATGCTACTCTAAATTAATTTTGTTGGGTTATGTTTAATGATGATGCTTAATTGGGATTGAGAATGCTGTCAACCATTCTCAATGTTTAACAACTACCATGATAGTTAAATAAAATTATTCCTTTGAAGCAGGGAAAATTTGGCTTTACGCAAAAACGGTAACCATAGAGCTTTCCACCAGCCAAATATGCATATAGTATAGCTGTTGCATTCCATTACTCTCTATGTGTTACCTTGCCAGCATATTCCATGTGCTGACCCATTTTCGGGCTGCAACGTTAATGTTGCAGACTTTTCAGACGATGATTAAGGAGTTTTAGGTCGTGGTTCTATACTCAGTGATGCCGTTGGAGTTGATGGACTCACTTATCTTCCAAGCCTTCCGTTGTTATCATTATTAGATGGCCTTAAGCCATATTTATTGTAATAAGTTCTCTTTTGAGACACTCAATGTAATAAGTGTGTGATTGCTACTCTGCTATAAATCCTCCGAGTACTGTGTGGTGTCAGCATTACTGATCTAGGGATGACACCGGAGCACAGAGATCAGACTGTTTGAGGTCTGGTCGCTACATAACCCAAGTTGCCAAGGGACGGTCCCTCATGGTGCTTGATACGTCCATTTTGCATCATGCTTTTATATCGATATTTATTGCATTATGGACTGTTATTTCACTTTATGTCACAATACTTATGGATATTCTCTCTTATTTTACAAGGTTTACATAAGGAGGGAGAATGCCGGCAGCTGGAATTCTGGGCTGGAAAAGGAGCAAATATTAGAGACCTATTCTGCGCAACTCCAAAAGTCCTGGAACTCGACGGAACATCTTAAAATAAATAAAGAAAAATCCTCGCCAAAGATGAAGGCCAGGGGGCCCACACCCTGCTCACGAGGGTGGGGGCGCCCCCCTAGGGCGCGCCCCCTACCTCGTGGGCCCCTTGGTGGCTCTCCGACGTCCATCTTCTGCTATATGAAGTCTTTCGATGAGAAAAAAATCAAAAGGAACTTTTCGGGATGAGACCCCGCCGCCACGAGGCGGAACCTTGGCGGAACCAATCTAGAGCTCCGGCAGAGCTGTTCTGCCGGGGATACTTCCCTCCGGGAGGGGGAAATCATCACCATCGTCATCAACAATGCTCCTCTTATCGGGAGAGGGCAATCTCCATCAACATCTACACTAGCACCATCTCATCTCCAAACCCTAGTTCATCTCTAGTATCCAATTCTTGTCTCAAAGTCCGGGATTGGTGCTAGTAGGTTGCTAGTAGTGTTGATTACTCCTTGTAGTTGATGCTAGTTGGTTTATTTGGTGAAAGATCATATGTTCGGATCCTATATGCATATTATTACCCCTTTTATTATGAACATGAATATGCTTTGTGAGTAATTACGTTTGTTCCTGAGGACAAGGGAGAAGTCTTGCTATTAGTAGTCATGTGAATTTGGTATTCGTTTGATATTTTGATAAGATGTATGTTGTCTAGCCTCTAGTGGTGTTATGTGAACGTCGACTACATAACACTTCACCATTATTTGGGCCTAGAGGAAGGCATTGGGAAGTAATAAGTTGATGATGGGTTGCTAGAGTGACAGAAGCTTAAACCCTAGTTTATGCGTTGCTTCGTAAGGGGCTGATTTGGATCCACATGTTTCATGCTATGGTTAGGTTTACCTTAATACTTTTGTTGTAGTTGCGGATGCTTGCAATAGAGGTTAATCATAAGTGGGATGCTTGTTCAAGTAAGAACAGCACCCAAGCACCGGTCCACCCACATATCAAATTATCAAAGTATCGAACGCGAATCATATGAACGTGATGAAAACTAGCTTGACGATATTCCCATGTGTCCTAGGGAGCGCTTTTCCTATTATAAGAGTTTGTTCCGGCTTGTCCTTTGCTACAAAAAGGATTGGGCCACCTTGCTGCACTTTATTTACTTTTGTTACTTGTTGCTCGTTACAATTTATCTTATCACAAAACTATCTGTTACCACTCATTTCAGTACTTGCAGAGAATACCTTGCTGAAAACCGCTTATCTTTTCCTTCTGCTCCTCGTTGGATTCGACACTCTTACTTATCGAAAGGACTACGATAGCTCCCCTATACTTGTGGGACATCAAGACTCTTTTCTGGCGCCGTTGCCGAGGAGTGTAGCGCCTTTGGTAGGTGGAACTTGGTAAGGAAAAATTTATATAGTGTGCTGAAACTTACTGTCACTTGCTACTATGGAAAGTAATTCTCTGAGGGGCTTGTTCAGGGTATCTTCACCCCATCCAGTAGAGCAAAGAGTTGCTCCTCAACCTACTGAACCTATTGAAAATGAAACTCCTTTTGAATTTCCTTCGGGTATGATGGAAAAACTGCTAGCTAACCCTTTACAGGAGATGGAACAAAGCATCCTGATGAGCACTTAATATATGTGGATGAAGTTTGTGGATTATTTAAGCTTGCAGGTATACCCGATGATGTTGCTAAGAAGAAGGTCTTCCCTTTATCTTTGAAGGGAGACGCATTGATATGGTATAGGCTATGTGATGATATGAAATAATGGAACTATAAAAGATTGAAATTGGAATTTCATCAAAAGTATTACCCTATGCATCTTGTTCATCGTGATCGCAATTATATAATAATTTCTGGCCTCGCGAAGGAGAAAGCATCGATCAAGCTTGGGGGAGGCTTAAATCAATGTTATATTCATGCCCCAATCATGAGCTCTCGAGAGAAATAATTATGCAAAGTTTTTATGCTCGGCTTTCTCATAATAATCAAACCATGCTCGATACTTCTTGTGCTGGCTCTTTTATGATGAAGACTATTGAATTCAGATGGAATTTATTGGATAGAATTAAACGCAACTCTGAAGATTGGGACCTCGACAAAGGTAAGGAGTCAGGTATGACACCTAAGTTTGATTGTGTTAAATCTTTTATGGATACTGATATTTTTCGTAAGTTTAGCACTAAATATGGACTTGACTCTGAGATAGTGGCTTCTTTCTGTGAATCTTTTGCTACTTATGTTGATCTCCCTAAGGAGAAGTGGTTTAAATATCATCCTCCCATAGAAGTAAAAGTAGCTGCACCTATTAAATTCGAAGAAAAGACTGTCACTTATAATGATCCTATTGTTCCTACTTCTTATGTTGAGAAACCACCTTTCCCTGTTAGAGTAAAGGATCATGCTAAAGCTTCAACTGTTGTTCGTAAAAGCAATATTAGAACTTATACACCCCCTGAGCAAGTTAAAGTAGAACCTAATATTGCTATTGTTAAAGATCTCTTGTCTGATAATATTGATGGGCATGTTATTCAGTTCGAAGGTGAAACTGCTATAATTGCTAAACCTTGTGCTAAAGATAAACATAGACCTGTGGTAGGCGTGCCTGTCATTTCTGTTAAAATAGGAGATCATTGTTATCATGGCTTATGTGATATGGTTGCGAGTGCTAGTGTTATACCGCATACTTTATACGAAGAAATTAAGAATGAAATTGCACCTGCTAAGTTAGAAGGTATTGATGTCACAATTAAACTTGCCAATAGAGATACTATTTCACCAATTGGAATTGTTAGAGATGTTGAAGTCTTGTGTGGGAAAACTAAATATCCTGCTGATTTTCTTGTTCTTACTTCTCCGCCAGATAGCTTTTGTCCCATTATATTTGGTAGACCCTTCTTGAACACTGTTAATGCTAGGATAGATTGCAAAAAGAATGTTGTTACTATTGGCTTAGGTGATATGGTTCATGAGTTTAATTTCTCTAAATTTAGTAAACAACATCGTGAGGAAGAATTACCTAGTAAGGATGAGATTATTGGTCTTGCTTCTATTGCCGTACCTCCTAGTGATCCTTTAGAACACTATTTGCTAGACCATGAAAATGATATGTTCATGAATGAAAGAAGGGAAATAGATGAAGTATTCTTTAAACAGGAACCCATTCTGCAACACAACTTGCATGTTGAAATTTTAGGGGATCCTCCTCCACCCAAGGGTGATCCCGTGTTTGAGCTTAAACCGTTGCCTGATAATCTTAAATATGCTTATCTTGATGAAAAGAAGATATATCCTATTATTATTAGTGCTAACCTTTCAGAGCATGAAGAAGAAATGTTATTGAAAACTCTGAAGAAGCATCGTGCCGCTATTGGATATACTCTTGATGATCTTAAGGGCATTAGTCCCACTCTATGTCAACATAAAATAAATTTGGAAGCAGATGCCAAACCAGTTCGTGATCCTCAACGACGTCTGAATCCTAAAATGAAAGAAGTGGTAATAAAAGAAATACTCAAGCTTCTAGAGGCAGGTATAATCTATCCCGTTGCTGATAGTCAATGGGTAAGTCTTGTCCATTGTGTCCCTAAGAAGGGAGGTATTACTATTGTTCCTAATGATAAAGATGAATTGATTCCACAAAGAATTATTACAGGTTATAGGATGATAATTGATTTCCGTAAATTAAATAAGGCTACTAAGAAAGATCATTACCCCTTACCTTTTATTGATCAAATGCTAGAAAGATTATGCAAACATACACATTACTGCTTTCTAGATGGTTATTCTGGTTTCTCTCAAATACCTGTGTCGGCTAGAGATCAATCAAAGACTACTTTTACATGCCCTTTTGGTACTTTTGCTTATAGATGTATGCCTTTTGGTTTATGTGATGCACCTGCTACCTTTCAAAGATGCATGATGGCTATATTCTCTGACTTTTATGAAAAGATTTGTGAGATTTTCATGGACGATTTTTCCGTCTATGGTTCCTCTTTTGATGATTGCTTGAGAAATCTTGATCGAGTTTTGCAGAGATGTGAAGAAACTAATCTTGTCTTGAATTGGGAAAAGTGCCACTTTATGGTTAATGAAGGTATTGTCTTGGGGCACAAAGTTTCTGAAAGAGGTATTGAAGTTGATAAAGCCAAGGTCGATGCTATTGAAAAGATGCCATGTCCCAAGGACATCAAAGGTATAAGAAGTTTCCTTGGTCACGCCGGATTTTACAGGAGGTTCATTAAGGACTTCTCAAAAATTTCTCGGCCTCTGACTAGTTTATTGCAAAAAGATATACCATTTGTCTTTGATGATGATTGTGTAGAAGCATTTGAAATACTTAAGAAAGCATTAGTCTCTGCACCTGTTGTTCAGCCACCTGATTGGAATTTACCCTTTGAAATTATGTGTGATGCCAGTGATTATGCTGTAGGTGCTATTCTAGGGCAAAGAGTTGATAAGAAATTAAATGTTATTTATTATGCTAGTAAGACTCTAGACAATTCTCAAAGAAATTATGCTACTACTGAAAAAGAGTTTTTAGCAGTTGTATTTGCTTGTGATAAGTTCAGACCTTATATTGTTGATTCTAAAGTAACTATTCACACTGATCATGCTGCTATTAAATACCTTATGGAAAAGAAAGATGCTAAACCTAGACTTATTAGATGGGTTCTCTTGCTACAAGAATTTGATTTGCATATTGTTGATAGAAAGGGAGCTGAGAACCCCGTTGCAGACAACTTGTCTAGGTTAGAGAATGTTCTTGATGACCCACTACCTATTAATGATAGCTTTCCTGATGAACAATTAAATGTTATAAGTACTTCTCATAGTACTCCATGGTATGCTGATTATGCTAATTATATTGTTGCTAAGTTTATACCACCTAGCTTCACATACCAACAAAAGAAAAAGTTTTTCTATGATTTGAGACATTACTTTTGGGATGACCCACATCTTTATAAAGAAGGAGTAGATGGTGTTATTAAACGTTGTGTACCTGAGCATGAACAGGAACAGATCCTATGCAAGTGTCATTCCGAGGCTTATGGAGGACACCACGCTCGAGATAGAACTACACATAAGGTATTGCAATCTGGTTTTTATTGGCCTACTCTCTTCAAGGATGCCCGTAAGTTTGTCTTGTCTTGTGATGAATGTCAAAGAATTGGTAATATTAGTAGACGTCAAGAAATGCCTATGAATTATTCTCTTGTTATTGAACCGTTTGATGTTTGGGGCTTTGATTATATGGGACCTTTTCCTGCCTCTAATGGATATACTCATATTATAGTTGCTGTTGATTACGTTACTAAGTGGGTAGAAGCTATTCCAACTAGTAGTGCTGATCATAACACTTCTATTAAAATGCTTAAGGAAGTTATTTTCCCGAGGTTTGGAGTCCCTAGATATTTAATGACTGATGGTGGTTCACACTTTATTCATGGTGCTTCCCGTAAAATGCTTGCCAAGTATGATGTTAATCATAGAATTGCATCTCCTTATCACCCTCAGTCTAGTGGTCAAGTAGAGTTGAGCAATAGAGAGCTCAAATTAATTTTGCAAAAGACTGTTAATAGGTCTAGAAAGAATTGGTCCAAGAAACTTGATGATGCATTATGGGCTTATAGAACTGCATACAAAAATCCTATGGGTATGTCTCCGTATAAAATGGTTTATGGAAAAGCATGTCACTTACCTCTCGAACTAGAACATAAGGCGTATTGGGCTATTAAAGAGCTCAACTATGGTTTTAAACTTGCCGGCGAGAAGAGGTTATTTGATATTAGCTCACTTGATGAATGGAGAACCCAAGCTTATGAAAATGCCAAGTTGTTTAAAGAAAAAGTTAAAAGATGGCATGACAAAAAGATACAAAAGCGTGAAGTTTAATGTAGGTGATTGTGTATTGCTATACAACTCTCGTTTAAGATTTTTTGCAGGAAAACTTCTCTCTAAATGGGAAGGCCCCTATGTTATCGAAGAGGTCTATTGTTCCGGTGCCATAAAAATCAACAACTTCGAGGGCACAAATCCGAAGGTGGTAAACGGTCAAAGAATCAAACATTATATCTCAGGTAATCCCATAAATGTTGAAACCAATATTATTGAAACTGTAACCCCGAAGGAATACATAAGGGACACTTTCCGGAATGTTTCAGACTCCGAAAAGGAATAGGTATGTGGTACGGTAAGCAAACCAACTCCAAAACAATTTTTAAGGCAATATTTCTCCGTTTTGGAATATTTAGAAAAATAGAAAAATAAGTAGCAGTCCGGGAAGGACACGAGGGCCCCATGAGGGTGGTGGGCGCGCCCCCCTACCTCATGAGCACCTCGTGTGCCTTCCGGACTCCGTTTTCTTGCACGATATGTATTTTGGTCGGTAAAAATTCATTATATAACCTCCCGAAGGTTTTGACTCCCGTATCACGCAAACCTCCTCTATTCTTGTTTCGAGCTATTTTTCTGACAGATCTAGGTTATCATGACGGCCCCAAGCGCCTCCAAGGACAAGTTCTTCGAGAAGGTCATCGACCCTTACCTCGCGGAGGTGCTGCGACACCCTCAAACCATTGAGTTGCGTGATGGGTTGCTGCACATCCGCGATGAAGAGGGACCAAAGGGGACCGGAAGCATGGAGACGAGGCTCGAAGCAGTGGAGCAACAAGTTTTCAAGTGCCAAGGGATGGTGGAACATGGACTCAACTCTAACCACATGATGATTGCGGAGTTCACTAGCAACCACAAGTTGGATGCTGACAACATCAGGGAGACTATCTTCAAGCTTCATGAGAAGATCGAGCACCTCCAAGCCCAAATCTATGACCTGCAAAACCAAAACTGTGAGTATGAATATAGATTCAAAAGGATGAGTTTGGCTGCAGATTTGAGAATCCCGGAGACTCGATCATCTTTCTATGATGGAGAACCTATGCCTTGGAAGATGGACGCAAGGCCCGCGTCATCTACAACACTTCCACCTTCTTCACCGACAAAGGAGATATAATCACATGGGTATGGGCACTCCCCTTGGCAACTGCCAAGCTTGGGGGAGGTGCCGCGGTATCGTATCACCATCACAACTCCTATCTTTATCATTTTTCTTAGTTCGATCCTATTAGAAGTATCTTGATCTAGTAGAATAAAGTTTTTGGCATGATCTAGTTTTGAGTTTGCTTTATGATCTCTCTTTGTAATCGAGTCTGTGAGTTATATATAATAAAGATTAGTATTGAGTCAAGGGCTTGATTATTTTGCCGTGATCTTGGGTGAATAAAAGAAGAAAAAAAGAATAAAAAGAAACAAAAAGTTCATATTGATCTTATTGAGAGTAATGACCTCACATAGGAAGAGTATGATGATTAAAAGTTGTTGGGAGTTGGCAGACATAGCTTTGGTCATTGTTGCAATTAATAGGAAGTAATAAGGAAAGAGAGGTTTTCACATATAGATATATTATCATTGACATCTTTTATGATTGGGAGCACTCATTAAAATATGACATGCTAAAGGGTTGATGTTGGACAAGGAAGACAACATAATGAGTTATGTCTTTCTTATATCTGAGATAAAGTATGTTGTCATGGATCCTCTAACTTGTTGAGCTTGCCTTTCCCCCTCATGCTAGCCAAATTCTCAGCACCAAGTAGAAATACTACTTGTGCTTCCAAATACCCTTAAACCAGTTTTGCCATGAGAGTCCACCATATCTACCTATGGATTGAGTAAGATCCTTCAAGTAAGTTGTCATCGGTGCAAAGCAATAAAAATTGCTCTAATATGTATGATTGATTGGTGTGGGAGAAATAAGCTTTATACGATCTTGTGATGTGGAAGTAATAAAAGCGACGGACTGCATAATAAAGGTTCATATCACAAGGGGCAATATAAAGTGACGTTCTTTCGCATTGAGATTTTATGCATCCAACCATAAAAGCGCATGGCAACCTCTGCTTCCCTCTGCAAAGGGCCTATCCTTTATTATTATTTTCTACCTTATGCAAGAGTCATGGTGATCTTCACCTTTTCTTTTTCATTTTATCCTTTGGCAAGCTCAGCATGTTGGAAAGAACATGATATATATATATCTAATTGGATGTAGGGGAGCATGAACCATTATTGTTGACATTACCCTTGAGGTAAAAGGTTGTGGGGCAAAACCATAAGCCCCTATCTTTCTCTGTGTCCGATTAAAACTCCATAACCACAAGTATTGCGTGAGTGTTAGCAATTATGGAGGACTAAATGATAGTTGAGTATGTGGACTTGTTTTTTAGCTCTGACATAGACTCTTTCCGATGTTATGATAAATTGCAATTGCTTCAATGACTGAGATTATAGTTTGTCGGAGCCCAATAAGGTTTATGATTTATACTCTTGCATTGTGAATAGATCATCACTTGAACATAAGTAATCATATGACAAAATCTATATATGTTGTTGTTATGAGAATAATCATGATGCCTTCATGTCCGTATTTTATTTTTTATCGACGCCTCTACCTCTAAATATGAGGACATATTTATTGTTATCGGCTTTTCGCTTGAGGACAAGCAAGGTCTAAGCTTGGGGGAGTTGATACGTCCATTTTGCATCATGCTTTTATATCGATATTTATTGCATTATGGACTATTATTTCACTTTATGTCACAATACTTATGGCTATTCTCTCTTATTTTACAAGGTTTGCATAAGGAGGGAGAATGCCGGCAGCTGGAATTCTGGGCTGGAAAAGGAGCAAATATTGGAGACCTATTCTGCGCAACTCCAAAAGTCCTGAAACTCCACGGAACATCTTAAAATAAATAAAGAAAAATCCTTGCCAAAGATGAAGGCCAGGGGGCCCACACCCTGCTCACGAGGGTGGGGGGCGCCCCCCCCCTAGGGCGCGCCCTCTACCTCGTGGGCACCCTGGTGGCTCTCTGACGTCCATCTTCTGCTATATGAAGTCTTTCGATGAGAAAAAAATCAGAAGGAACTTTTCAGGACGAGACTCCGCCGCCACGAGGCGGAACCTTGGCAGAACCAATCTAGACCTCCAGCAGAGCTGCTGTGCCGGGGATACTTCCCTCCGGGAGGGGGAAATCATCACCATCGTCATCACCAACGGTCCTCTCATCGGGAGAGGGCAATCTCCATCAACATCTTCACCAGCACCATCTCATCTCCAAACCCTAGTTCATCTCTTGTATCCAATTCTTGTCTCAAAGTCCGGGATTGGTGCTAGTAGTGTTGATTACTCCTTGTAGTTGATGCTAGTTGGTTTATTTGGTGAAATATCATATGTTCAGATCCTATATGCATATTATTACCCCTCTGATTATGAACATGAATATGCTTTGTGAGTAATTACGTTTGTTCCTGAGGACAAGGGAGAAGTCTTGCTATTAGTAGTCATGTGAATTTGGTATTCGTTTGATATTTTGATAAGTTGTATGTTGTCTAGCCTCTAGTGGTGTTATGTGAACGTCGACTACATAACACTTCACCATTATTTGGGCCTAGAGGAATGCATTAGGAAGTAATAAGTAGATGATGGGTTGCTAGAGTGATAGAAGCTTAAACCCTAGTTTATGTGTTGCTTCGTAAGGGGCTGATTTGGATCCACATGTTTCATGCTATGGTTAGGTTTACCTTAATACTTTTTTTGTAGTTGCGGATGCTTGCAATAGAGGTTAATCATAAGTGGGATGCTTGTTCAAGTAAGAATAGCACCCAAGCACCGGTCCACCCACATATCAAATTATCAAAGTATCGAACGCGAATCATATGAACGTGATGAAAACTAGCTTGACGATATTCCCATGTGTCCTAGGGAGCGCTTTTCCTATTATAAGAGTTTGTTCTGGCTTGTCCTTTGCTACAAAAAGGATTGGGCCACCTTGCTGCACTTTATTTACTTTTGTTACTTGTTGCTCGTTACAATTTATCTTATCACAAAACTATCTGTTATCACTCATTTCAGTACTTGCAGAGAATACCTTGCTGAAAACCGCTTATCTTTTCCTTCTGCTCCTCGTTGGGTTCGACACTCTTACTTATCGAAAGGACTACGATAGATCCCCTATACTTGTGGGTCATCAGTGCTCTGGTTCGGACCAACACTTAGAGAAGCACTAGCCTGGGGGGGTTAAAATAAGATGACCCTCGGGCTCGCGAAAACCCAAGGGAAGGTTATAGGTTGTTAGGCAAATGTAAAACCAAGGTTGGGCCTTGCTGATGAATCTGTCATGTCTTTTGGCCTCGCCAACGCTCCTCCGACGTTCTCTCGCATGATGAACTTCATCTTCAACGCCTACACCAATGACTTCGTTTTGGTCTATCTCGATGACATTCTGGTTTTCTCGAAGAACAAGGAAGATCATGCCAAGCACTTGCGTTTGGTTCTCGATAAGCTCAGGGAACATCAGTTCTACGCCAAGTTCTCCAAGTGTGAATTTTGGCTCGATGAGGTTCTTTATCTTGGTCATATCATCTCTGCCAAGGGCATTTCCGTGAATCCCGAGAAGGTTTCCGCAATTGTGAATTGGGAACCTCCTCAGAATGTGAAGCAACTCCGCAGTTTTCTCGGTCTCGCAAGCTATTGCTGAAGATTCGTTGAAAACTTTTCCAAGATCGCGAAGCCTCTCTCAAATCTTCTTCAGAAGCATGTCAAGTACGTTTGGTCTCCGGAGTGTGATATTGCTTTCAACACTTTGAAAGAGAAGTTGATCACTGCTCCAGTTCTGACTCCGCCTGATGAATCCAAGCCGTACGAGGTCTTTTGTGATGCCTCTCTCCAAGGTCTTGGCGCAGTTTTGATTCAAGAGAAGAAAGTGGTTGCTTATACATCTCGCCAGTTGAAGCCTAATGAGAAGAACTACCCCACTCATGATCTCGAGTTGGCGGCAGTTGTGCATGCTCTTTTGACTTGGAGACATCTTCTATTGGGAAGAAAAGTGGACATTTTCACTGATCACAAGAGTCTCAAGTGCATCTTCACTCAGCCTAATCTCAAGCTAAGGCAAACTCGATGGGTCGAAATGATTCAAGAGTATAATCTGAGTATTGAGTATACTCCAGGCAAGGCCAATGTGATTGCTGACGCTTTGAGCAGAAAGGCCTACTGCAACAGTATGATTCTCAAGCCTTATCAACCCGAGCTTTGTGAAGCTTTCCGCAAACTTAATCTGCAAGTTGTTCCTCAAGGTTTCCTCGCCAACCTTCAAGTCTCTCCTACCTTAGAAGACCAGATTCGCCAAGCCCAGCTTCTTGATGCTATGGTGAAAAAGGTGAAGATTGGGATTGCCAAGAGTCAGTCCAAGTACAAGTGCTACCGCCTTGATGACAAGGACACTCTCTTCTTCGAGGATCGTATTGTTGTGCCCAAAGGTGAACTTCGTAAAGTGATCATGAACGAGGCTCACAATTCTCTCCTCTCCATCCACCCTGGGAGCACGAAGATGTATCAGGACCTCAAGCAAGCTTATTGGTGGACTCGAATGAAGCGCGAGATCGCTCAATTCGTGAATGAATGTGATGTCTGCAGAAGAGTGAAGGCAGAACACCAAAGGCCAGCTGGTCTCCTCCAACCTCTTGCCATTCCAGAATGGAAGTTTGACCACATTGAAATGGACTTCGTGACTGGATTTCCAAATTCCAAGCGTGGCAATGATGCTATATTCGTTGTCATCGACAAACTCACCAAAGTGGCTCATTTTCTGCCTATCAAAGAGTCGATCACTGCGGCTCAATTGGCGGAACTCTATACCTCTCGCATTGTCTCTCTGCACGGTATTCCTAAAGTGATCTCTTCAGACCGTGGCAGCATCTTTACCTCGAAGTTTTGGGATTCTTTCCAGAAGGCCATGGGCACTAACATCCGCTTCAGCACTGCTTTCCAACCTCAAACAAGTGGTCAAGTTGAGCGTGTCAACCAGATTCTTGA
This sequence comes from Triticum urartu, assembly GCF_003073215.2. NCBI lineage: Eukaryota > Viridiplantae > Streptophyta > Magnoliopsida > Poales > Poaceae > Triticum > Triticum urartu. Next base: position 448,550,479 of record NC_053025.1, on the reverse strand, counting down.
AGATATGCTCAGGGCTTGTGTGATCTCCTTTGGCCTGAAATGGGAGGATTGTCTTCCTTATGCTGAATTCTCCTATAACAACAGTTTTCAAGCAAGTTCGGGTAAGGCCCCATTTGAAATTCTGTATGGCAGGAAGTGTCGTACCCCTCTCAACTGGTCTGAAACCGGTGAACGTCAGCTGCTGGGTAATGACTTAATCACAGAAGCAGAAGAAATGTGCAAAGTCATTCGTGATAACCTCAAAGCAGCCCAATCCCGCCAGAAGAGCTACTATAATAGTAAGCACCGTGATTTGGCTTTCGAGATCGGAGATCATGTTTACCTCCGTGTCTCTCCTATGAAAGGTACTCGTCGCTTCGGTATCAAAGGGAAGCTTGCCCCTAGATACGTGGGACCTTTCAAGATTGTCAGCAAGAGAGGCGACCTCGCCTATCAACTCGAGCTTCCTTCAAACTTTGCAAATGTTCATGATGTGTTCCACGTCTCTCAGCTTCAAAAGTGCTTCAAGACTCCTGACCGCACCGTCAACTTCGAGGACATTGAGCTCCAAGAAGATCTCTCCTATCGTGAGCACCCAGTTGCTATTCTTGAAGAGACTGAACGCAAGACTCGCAACAAGTCAATCAAATTTCTTAAAGTCAAGTGGTCACACCATTCCGACCGTGAAGCTACCTGGGAACGCGAGGATCACCTCCGTTCTGAGCACCCGGAGTTCTTTCAGTCCTAGATCTCGGGACGAGATCTTTTCGTAGTGGTGGAGTGTTGTAACACTCCGGATGTAACTTTCCCTATTTGTACTCCAACTCTTGCCATTTCCGGCATTAAGTTATATTTATTTCTCGGGTTCGGGTCTTTGTCTCCGTGTATTGTTTTCGTTTTCATGCATCTCATATCATGTCATCATGTGCATTGCATTTGCATACGTGTTCATCTCATGCATTCGAGCATTTTCCCCGTTGTCCGTTTTGCATTCCGGCGCTTCGTTCTCCTCCGGTGGCCATTTCTAGCTTTCTTTCGTGTGTGGGGGTTAAACATTTCCGGATTGGACCGAGACTTGTCATGCGGCCTTGGTTTACTACCGGTAGACCGCCTGTCAAGTTTCGTATCATTTGGACTTTGTTTGATACTCCAACGGTTAACCGAGGGACCGAAAAGGCCTCGTGTGTGTTGCAGCCCAACACCCCTCCAATTTGGCCCAAAACCCACCAAACTCTGCTCCATGTCCTAGAGCGTTCGATCACGATCGCGTGGCCGAAAACCGGACCTCATTTGGACTCTCCTAGCTCCACTTATGCCTATAAATAGCCCCCTCCATTTTCGGATCTCTCCCCCCCCCCTCGAAACCCTAGTTCTAAAAAAAACATCTCCGCGCCGAGCCGGACACGTCCGACCCGGCCGGACATTTCTCCGCCGCCAATCCCTCGCCGCCACGTGGCGGGCGGACCACTTCCCCGCCAGCAGCTCCCGCCGGCCCGCACCGGCCCGAGGCGGGCCCGCTCCCGCGCTTCTCCGGGCCAGTCCCAGCCGCCGCCGCGCCGCCCGTCTTCCACGGCTCCGGGAACCCGCGCCACCACCGCGCCATCGGCGCCGGCGCCGGAGCTCGCCGCCTCCTCCGCCCGGCGCTCGCCGCCGCCCGCCGCCCGAGCCGGCCACGCCGCTCCGCCGCCTGCCGCCATCGCCGGCCCCGCCTCACCTCCCTCGACGCCGGCCACCGCGGACCTCAACGCCGGCGAAGACCCCGGCGATCCTCGGGCTCCGAGCGTCCTCGCCCGATCTGGATCCGGTCGCAGCTACAGTAAACCCTAACCTCGTTTATTTTTCTAAGTCCTGAAATTCTTGATCCAAGTTGCTCTGTTCGAGGCCCCGTAACTTTGCATCCATAGCTCCTTTTTGGACATATGATATATCAAAATGTTCGCCTCGACGAGTGCATCATTTCATTCCATTGTATCATTTTCATTTGAGTTCATCTTGATGCCCAAAATGCTGTTAGAAGGAGGCTTCATGAGTTAATTGTCAGATCTGCTAGTTCATCTTAGACTTTTGTCATTTTTGCCATGATTATTGTGTGCATGCTATGCCTGTGAGTACTTCATATGTTTTGTTAAGAATTTTGTCTTCTTTCCAGAGGTGCAACCCATGCATTTTTAGGATGTGTGTGATGACTTGTGCAAGCTCGCAAAGAGAGGCACCCGGGAAATCTGTTTTCAGAGACTTAGTTGTTTTCACTAAGTCTGGGATACTTTAGTTCATGATGCCATATGTTCAGCTTGTTTCCTAGTGATCCGTGCCTCTTTTGAGGATGATCAATAAAGGAGTTTTATTATTAATGTTGTGCTCTACCCATCCATGTCTTTGTTTGCAATTATGGAGCACCATAGCTTGAGTCAATCGAGCTCTACTTTTGCTTCGTGGTGAATCTGGGCAGATCGTCAACTTGTTTGCGATTTTGCCGGTGTTGTTGTAGTTGATCCGTGCATGCTATGCCATTTTTCTTGCCATGTCTAGCTTGTATTTTATGCCTTCTTAATGGATGTATGCTTTCCTTGCTGTGACTTGCACCATGGTGAGTGCATCGAGATCGTTTACATGCCTTCGTGAGTTCTATTTCAGCATGTCTCAGTTTTCACTAAGTCTGAAAACTGAGTGTGTTTTAGCTATGTTCGTGTGCCCGTTAATATATTTTGTGAACCCTTTTGGCCCCAGGTCACTTTGGGTATTTTGTTAAGCTTGTTGAGTAGCTCCATGACATGTTCTTACTTGTCATTTTCAGGTCATGTGTCATGTTGTTTTGCTGCTCCGAAGAGAGCATCGTGATCTGAAATTTCAGACTAGTGTTAATTTCACTAAGTCTGGAATCTGTTTTGCATTTGCGTTTTTGCCATGCTTGTTTGAACCTTATAATGGATGAATTGGCCGTGGCTCAGTGCTAGTCTTTTGTTAAGCATATTGTGGGCATCCCTGCCATGTATTTTGTTGTCATGTTTGGTGGCTGTAGCATGTTCATTTCGTTGCATTTAGATGACTACTTGCTGTAAATCGCAGACCGGTGTCATATCTTAAAACGCTTGCCATTTCCAAACCGTAACTCCGATTCCAATGATCTTTATATCGTTTTCAAGCGATTTCATCCCCTCTATCCAGTGGCACCCTTGAAATTCCAAGTTGAGGTCAGGTTCATGTTTTTCCTGTCATAACTTGCATTTTGCATCCCGCATCGCATCCCGCATAGCATATCATCATTTTATCATATTGCTTGGTCTTGCACGTGGTTGATTGTATCCTTGTTGCTTGTTTGTCTTATTGGGTAGAGCCGGGAGACGAGTTCGCTACCGAGGAGCCCATTGAGTTTGCTTGTGAGGATCCAGTCAACTCTGACAACTGTGCAGGCAAGATGATCATACCCTCGAAATCACTACTATCTTTGCTATGCTAGTTTGCTCGCTCTTGCTATGCCAATGCTACGATGCCTACCTTTTGCTTGTCAGCCTCCCAATTGCCATGTCAAACCTCTAACCCACCTTGTCCTAGCAAACCGTTGATTGGCTATGTTACCGCTTTGCTCAGCCCCTCTTATAGCGTTGCTAGTTGCAGGTGAAGTTTGGAGGCCGTTCCTTGTTGGAACATCATTTATTTTTCTTGTTGGGGATATCATTATATTGCTATGTTATCTTAATGCATCTATATACTTGGTGAAGGGTGGAAGGCTCGGCCTCTCGCCTAGTGTTTTGTTCCACTCTTACCGCCCTAGTTTCCGTCATATCGGTGTTATGTTCCCGGATTTTGCGTTCCTTATGCGGTTGGGTTATAATGGGAACCCCTTGATATTTCGCCTTGATTAAAGCTTTTTCAGCAATGCCCAACCTTGGTTTTACCATTTGCCACCTAGCCTTTTCTTTCCCTTGGGTTCTGCAGACTCAAGGGTCATCTTATTTTAACCCCCCCCCGGGCCAGTGCTCCTCTGAGTGTTGGTCCCACTGAGCGATGTCCGAGGCTACCAGGGGCAACTCTGGGCTGGCTTACCCGACGTCTGGCTCATCTGAGTGTGCCCTGAGAAAGAGATATGTGCAGCTCCTATCGGGATTTGTCGGCACATTCGGGCGGTGTTGCTGGTCTTGTTTTAACCTGTCGAATTGTCTTGTTGTACCGGGTTGCCGAGTCTGATCGGTGTGTCTCGGGTGGAGGTCTATTCCTTCGTTGACCGTGAGAGCTTGTCATGGGCTAAGTTGGGACTCCCCTGCAGGGATTGAACTTTCGAAAGACGTGCCCGCGGTTATGGGCAGATGGAAATTTGTTAATGTCCGGTTGTAGATAACTTAAACCTTAATTAATTAAAATGAATCAACTGTGTGTGTTACCGTGATGGCCTCTTCTCGGTGGAGTCCGGGAAGTGGACACGGTGTTGGAGTAATGCTTGCGCAGGTTGCTCTTCTAGATTCTCGATCGCGCTTTGCCTCCTCTTCTCGCTCTCTTTTGCGTATAAGATGGCCACCATATATGCTAGTCGCTTGCTGCAGCTCCACATATATTTGTCTCATCCATTCCTATAAGCTTAAATCGTTTTGATCACGAGGGTGCGAGATTGCTGAGTCCCTGTGGCTCACAAATACTATAATTCCAGATGCAGGACCAGGTGATTTCGCTCCAGGTGACGAGTACGAGTTCAAGTGGGAGTTCGACGAGGACTCTCAGTGTTATTATGTTTCCTTTCCCGATGACCAGTAGTGGTGCCTAGTTGGGGTTTGATTCAGGGCCTTGTCGCATTTTGGGTTTTCTTCTATTTTGGCGCCGTAGTCGGGCCATGAGTGTTTGTATGATGGATGTTATTTATGTACTCTGATGTGACGTGGCGAGTGTAAGCCAACTATGTTCTTCCCCTTTTATTATATATTACATGGGTTGTTGTAATGATTGCCTGACTTGCGACATTGCTTTCAATGCGGTTATGTCTCTAAGTCGTGCCTCGACACGTGGGAGCTATAGCCGCATCGAGGGCGTTATACTGACATATCCAAGAAGGAATTTGCTGAGCTTGCCATTGATGGAAGAAACTATTTGACCTGGGCCATGGATGTCAAGATCAACTTGGCGGCGAGGAATCTGATCAGCACTATAACCACACCTACTCAAGGTGCTCCTGCTATCGCAGATACGACAAAGTATGCTTCTTTGCACTTCATTCGACACCACCTTGATCCTGCTCTGAAAGAATAGTACATGATGGAGGAAAGTCCTCTATCATTGTGGAACTCCTTAAAGGAGCGTTATGATCAACAAAGGTCGGTGATGTTGCCTGAAGCGCAGAGAGAATGGGCACTTATCCGTTTCTAGAATTTTAAGTCTGTTGCAGCATACAATTCTGCCATGCATCAAATCAACTCAAAGTTGAGATCCTGCAACAGCGCAGTTTCCAATGCGGATCTCATTGAAAAAACACTTTCTACTTTCCATCCTAATATGAGGATTCTTGCTGAACAACATCGTCAGCAGAAATACAAGAAGCATTCTGAGTTGATATATGCACTTCTTCAGGCAGAAAAGCACAGTGAAATTCTCGATAAGAATAATATGTTCCGTCCAACGGGAACACTGCCGCTGCCTGAAGCACATTTCAATTCTCAGAATACTCAGAAGTCCCGTGGTCCCAAAAGGAACCATAGGAAGTTTAAAGGAAAGTGGAGACGCAATGAGAATCAGAATAGCAATGGAGTACAAAAGGGCAAGAATCATTTTAAGAAAAATGATAAGGGTAGCAGCTCTCAAGCTTGCTACAGATGTGGTTGTACTACTCATCATGCAAGGATGTGTACAACTTCTAAGCATTTGGTGACGCTGTATCAGCAATCAATTGGCAAGAGCAAGAAGGCTCAAGGGAACCAGTACGAAGCTCACTTCACTGGTCCAATGATTGAAAGTTCTCAAGGCGTTCATCAGAACGAAGTTCATGACAACATGGAGAACCAAGATCAGGCTCAGCAAAAGGAAGAACCACCACTTACTGTTGAAGACATGGTGGATTTCGCTTCTACTAATGACATATATGGAGATATGCTTTGATCTTCCAATAATGTCATAAGTATTGTGATATGTCCTTAGTTATATTGTGTGTTGTAAAATAATTATGTCCTCGGACATATGGTATTGTAATAATTATGTCCTTAAACATAATGTATTATAATATGTAGCAGACATACATAGTGCGTAATGTATGTGTTATTTCTATATGAGATTGAATAAATAATGAATTTTATTCTTTTACCCTATAGAAAACTTCGAGAAACAATCCAATGGAGGAGGAAATTTGTTTAGTGGACAGTGGTGCCTCTAACACAATTCTACGAGCAGTTAAATACTTCCGAAGTCTCAAAAAGAGTAAGGGAAGTGTTATGACAATTGGTGGTCATGACACAGTAATTGTTGGTTCTGGTCAAGCCATATTTACACTCCCGAATGATACAAAACTTGAAATCCAGGAGGCTTTATTGTATCCGGATTCGACTCGTACCCTGTTGAGTTTTAAGGATATCCACATGAATGACTACCATATTGAAACTCATGAAGACAATGCGGTTGAAAGCCTACTCATAACTCAACAGAAGGGATCCGACAAGGAAACCCTTGAGAGACTGCCTGCTCTATCTTCTGGACTATATTACACATACATCAAGCCAGAGCAACATTTGGCATACAAAATAATTTTTCAGAATCTTGACAAGTTCAAGATATGGCATGATCGCCTGGGTCATCCTGGTGTGGGGATGATAATAAAAATTATTGATGGTTCAACTGGACACAACATAACGGTTGCTAATTTCCCCAAATCCTCGGATTTCGTATGCACTGCATGTGCAACTGGGAAATTAATCACAAGACCTTCATATCTGAAGATCAAGAATGAACCACTTAATTTTCTTGAACGCATTCAAGGAGATATATGTGGTCCAATTCAACCGTTATCGGAACCATTTAGATATTTTATGGTGCTCATTGATGCATCAACAAGATGGTGCAATGTGTGTCTATTATCAACAAGGAATCATGCTTTTGCAAAGCTGATCGCTCAAATCATTAAACTGAAGGCAAATCATCCTGAACACAGGATAAAATCCATCAGAATGGATAATGCTGCTGAATTTAATTCACGAGCATTCAATGATTACTGCCTAGCTTTGGGCATAACTGTGGAGCATTCTGTACCATATGTACACACACAAAATGGTCTTGCGGAATCACTTATCAAGAGGATCAAGTTGATAGCAAGACAACTCCTACAGAACTGTAATCTTCCAACATCTTGTTGGGGACATGCGGTATTGCATGCCGCGGAGTTGATACAAATTCGACCAACTGCATATCATACGGCCTCCCCGTTGCAGTTAGTACGTGGAAATCAACCAAGTATTTCCCATCTTCGAAGATTCGGATGCACTGTGTACGTACCGATATCACCACCTCAGCGTACATCGATGGGTCCACATAGAAAAATGAGAATCTATGTGGGGTACAATTCTCTGTCGATTATAAAGTACCTGGAACCTCTAACAGGGGATCTATTTATAGCCCGGTACGCTGATTGTATCTTTGATGAGGACAATTTTCCGGCATTAGGGGGAGAAAAGAACCTCAAAGAATGCCAAGAAATAGATTGGAATGTCAAAGGCATTCATTCCTTAGGTCCACGTACAAATGAATCTGAACTGGAAGTTCAGAAGATTATTAATTTGCAAAATATTGCAAATAATCTGCCAAATGCATTTATTGATTATAAATGTGTCACTAAATCCCATGTTCCTGCTATGAATGTTTCAGAGAGAGTTGAGATATCTCATAAGACCACTCAACCGCCCAAGAGGGAGAGAAAACTGGACAAAAAGGACAATGCTTATCAGAAGCGTCCGCGGGAAATGAGGATCCCTCAAATGGTAAATGCAGGTCAACCGCGAGTTGATATTCAACCTAGTGTTGAAAGACACCTGAAGGATCTTATGCATCCAGAACCCAGCACAACTGTGCACACAAATATTGGTGCTGGGACATCGGTACACCGTGACTCGATTGTTGTGGAAAATCACGATGAGTCAGAAGGTATTGATGAGATTTCCATCAACTATGTTGAATCAGGAGAATCATTCAATAGAAAGACTACAATTGTCGACATATTTTTTGCCTCAAAGATTGCAGATGACCTGGCATTATCATGAACCTAAGTCCATGGCAGAGTGTATGAAACGCTCAGACTGGTCCAACTGGAAGGTTGCAATAGAGGACGAATTGCGCTCGCTTGCCAAGAGAGGGGTATTTACTGCAGCAATACCTACTCCTCCTAATGTTTTCCCCGTGGGGGCAAAATGGGTTTTTGTTCGTGAAAGGAACGAAAACAATGAGGTGGTGAGATATAAAGCGAGGCTTGTAGCACAAGGGTTTACACAGAGACCCGACATCGATTATGATGAAACATATTCTCCTGTGGTGAGTGGAATCACATACCGATACTTGATATTACTGGCAGTGCAAATGAATTTGTATATCCAATTGATGGATGTGGTGACAACATATTTATATGGGTCACTTAAGACGGATATCTATATGAAAGTTCCTGAGGGACTGAAGATTCCGGATCCAAAAGCTAATCGCAACATGTATTGCGTAAAGCTACTAAAGTCATTATACGGCTTGAGACAGTCGGGCAGAATGTGGTATAACCGACTAAGCGAGTTCCTTCTGAAGAAGGGTTACTCAAACAACAATGATTGCCCATGTGTGTTTATCAAGAAATCCACTGATGGATTTTGTATAATTTCCGTGTATGTTGATGACTTGAACATCATTGGGACTACACGAGAAATACATGAGGCATGTAATCATTTGAAGACGGAATTCGAGATGAAAGATTTGGGTAAAACCAAATTTTGTCTTGGTTTGCAACTTGAACATTTTTCTTCAGGAATACTTGTTCATCAGTCTGCTTATATCCAAAAGGTATTGGAAAAGTTCAATATGAATAAAGCATACCCGTCAAAAACACCTATGGTCGTCAGATCTCTTGAAAGAGATAAAGACCCATTTAGGCCTAAGGGTGATGATGAAGAGGTATTAGGACTTGAGTTTTCTTACCTCAGTGCTATTGGAGCATTAATGTAGCTACCGAACTGCACCAGGCCTGACATAGCATTTGCAGTTAATTTACTGGCTAGATACAGTACATCACCAACGAAAAGGCATTGGGTTGGTGTGAAGAATATTTTCAGATATCTTCAGGGCACCAAAGATCTTGGTTTATTCTATAAGAAAAATCAAGAGAGAACCATGGTGGGGTATTGCGATGCTGGATACTTGTCAGATCCCCATGATGCCAAATCGCAGACTGGTTTTGTCTTCTTACATGGAGATACGGCCTTCTCTTGAAAGTCGACAAAGCAAACCTTAGTGGCAACGTCCACCAATCATTCTGAGATAATTGCTTTGTTCGAAGCAACACGAGAATGTGTATGGCTTCGCAGAATGATGAACTTTGTCCAAAGTTCAAGTGGGATTGGTTCGTTAAAATCACCCACTATTATCTATGAAGATAATGCTGCTTGTATTGCACAAATGCAAACGGGTTATATTAAGAGCAATATTACGAAGCATATTTCTTCTAAATTATTTTATCCCCATGATCAGCAAGAAAAGGGGGAGATAAGTATTTTGCAAACGAAGTCATGCGACAACCTCGCTGATCTGTTTACTAAGTCCTTACCAAGTTCTCTGTTTCATAAATATGTAACTGGAATTGGTATGCGACGACTTCGAGACTTGCAAAATTCAGGGGGAGAAATCTCCTAAGATATAACCTGTTAAGATCATAAGATCATTAATATTGCACTCTTTTCCTTTATGAGTTTTTCCAAATGGTTTCTCATGTAAGGTTTTTAATGAGGCAATATCAATGCAAGCATGGACGATATATGTCATTTTCTCCTTATTTTCTCACTGGATTTTAGAAGGAGTTTTTCATGGCATATTGTATGTTTTCTTCTCAATTTTTCCCACAGGGTTTTGGAGGAGAATATTTCAAAGATGACCAGTCTCAAGGACAAGCGAGGATTAGGGAGAGTGTTAGGATTTAAATTAATTCTGTTATTAGGGATAATCCTCCCTTGTGTAAACGGACGTCGGTTGCTACAGGCACCCGTTCGACATTCCCACGACCCCCACAATCGGACGCATCCGTTCGTGGCGACGGTTCCTTATGTATATAATCCTCATGGATCATCAATGAAAGGTACGGTTCGATCAAATCATTCTTCACGGTTGTCTCTCGTCCAACAGCATATGCATAATGCATTAGCAAGTTTGTGATTGGTCAATACTGAAAAGAGTATGTAAAACTCCCTATTTGTTTGTACGTTTAGCATTTTTTAAAGAAATAACAAGGAGTAGGTGGGAAAACTAATATGGTTTGAGGATGACTAACATGCTTCCACAAACAAAACTTAGATAAATCATTCACTTTTCAGCTTCGCAAACATCTCATCACTTCATCAGGACTCGCGAGGAGAACCTACGCGGACGCGGACACACACTGACTCGGCTTAGTTAACCATTCCCGCCACGGGCACGGCTGTGCCGCCACTCGCGACGCCGTCAAGAGCACGGTGAGGCGGCGGAGCCGGGGATAACCCGCCGACGCCATGATGACGTCCCTCGCCGCCGTCGTTGTCGTCGTCGCCTGCGTCGCAGTAGGCCTTGAGCATGTCCCCCTCCTCCGGGGTGAAGCCGATGACGGACAGCATGAGGTCGGCGGCCCAGCAGCGCCGCTCGATGATGCGGATGGCGCGGCAGCACCCGGGCCCCAGGTACGCCTCGCCGTTGAGGAAGAAGAGGATGATCTCCCCCGTGCACGACTTGACGTCCAGCAGCGTCCCCCAGCACTGCTGCTGCCCCACTCCGTCCAGCCGCTCGGCGAGGTCGGCCGCCCGGACGAACGTCGACGCAGCCGCCGACGCGGTGGCGGCGACGGCGAGCAGCACCAGGAGAGTGGGGAGCAGAGAGGTGGACGAAGCCATGATCTGAGGTCGACTCTAGCTGGTGCTACCGAGTGAGGAGGCTGACGTACTACTACTTATCATAGCAAGTAACCGTAACGTCAGGTAAGCGAAAAGGCTTTACGAGAACGTGGAAGTCCAAACGAATCAAAATTATCTTAATTAAACGCGAATGCGTTGCCCCTTCCTCTCCTTCCTACGTTACTCTATCCACAGAAAATTAATCGGGGCGTGATCCCCTCGTTTCTCATCTCCCCCCAAAATCCCCTTTCTTTCCTGGTACCAATAGTTGAGGCCTCTTTTGGTTCATAGGATAAAATTATCGTAGGAATATGAATTTTGTAGGAAATGAGATGACATCTATCTCAAATCCTATGAGTAGGAATAGAAAACGAGATGTCATTTGGTTGACACCAAAGGAATTTTTCCATTGAGTCTAGGTTCATTTTTATTTTCCTATGAAATATAAAGGATAGGAACCAATCCTATATAGGAATAGGAATCCATTCCTATGAACCAAAGGGCTCTATAGGAAAAAATCTTATAAGAATCCTATCATCTAGAATTCTTATGAAATTCCTCCAAACCAAAGGAGTACGTGAAAAGTATCACCTTCTTTGAATTTTGATGCCTAATTATTTAGCTCTAGTATTGAGAAAGAAACCATTCATACGGCCAGGTCACAGGAATGCTTCTTCGGCTTACAATTCCGAGTCAGCAACCGTAACTCAGCACTTAGCCCTAGTTCTTGCTCTTTCCTTCCTTGCAACGGGCTGCAGAAAAAGTAGGAAAATGGACTGAAATTGTTGGATAAGTGGATTTGCGGTATCTCAACAATCAGAACAGCGAATGTTCCATCATCCAAACTAAGCTTCCTCAGATCCTAACCCCGCCTGGACAATTAGACAGCCAACCCATAATCGCAACGACCCAATTGCAAGAGCGGAGCTCTACCAACTCAGCTATATCCCCCCCGAGCCAAGTGGAGTATGCATGGAGTCCTCTACAACGTAGTACGAATTTGCACAACTTCAGAGATACTAGTACTAGTTTTGACAGTGCGCAAGATTTTTGAGTTAACACATGCTACATGAGACACACGGACAAATCTTGAAGGCTCAAATCGAGCCTCCAAGTCATTGGGCAGCTACATCAGACTAAACTGTAAATGCAAACCGAAACTAGTATCCACAGCACGGCAAATGTTGGGTGAAAGGAAGCAGCAGCAGAAGCGCGAATTGCAAGAGCAAAGAGGCAATTATCAACGGATGGATCAACTGTGGTTATCAAACCTAGGCCACTGAAGCTGCAGCTCTCCTCACTCTGATCATGCTGCTGGTAGTAACTGTTGAAGGCAAACGACACATTCCCAGGCCAGCCAAGACCTGCACAGGAGCCACCAGTGGACAGAGCGGTGCAGTCGGCATTGGAGCAAGCGGCAGAGAAACTGGAAGAAACATTGGAAAGGTCTTTGTTGTTGTCCACCACACACCATTTCGATGGAAGGTAGTCCACATCCAGCGCATTCTTGAGAGCCGTAGGGCCTTGACCCAAGTTGACATGGTACTTGGCTTGGCCGTCAAACGTAAAAATGCCATAGTGCCTGTCATAACTTCCGCTTGCTATACTGTGTTGATCTTCGTCTAAAAGGCTGTAGAGGTATGTCTCAGTTGGAGCAAATTTTGGGCGAAGTGGAGTCCCGGATTTTCTCGCCAGGTGGTTGACCAGGCCTGTCATGAAGGATTGAGCAATAGCTGAAGTTGCGTTCACAGCTCCATCTGTTGGCCATCCTGCTTTCCCAACAACGATGTCCATATCACCGAATCCAGCTTTAGTTAGAGCAGTAACCAGAGCATCTATGCTCGCATCGAAGTAGTTGTCATACTTGCTATGACCATCACTTATCGGACGCGACATTAGTTGGAAAAGGTAATAGTCTAATGAAATATTCTTCTTCTGCTGAAAGCTCAAAATAGGATTCAGCTCGACCATAAACGGTGAGCTATGATTAGCAAGAAATGGGAGGAGCTCAACCATGGTTTTGTTAACATCTGGCCTGAAGTAAGCTTTCGAAGGCAGAGTTGATGCGTTTTGGTATGCATCAGAGCTACAAGGCACAACTACTTTCATCTTGCTCGATAACTTTGCATCATCCAATGCCCGTTGAATATTTGCTGCTGCACGGACCACAAAAGGTTGAAACTGTTGCCCATGATTAAGAAGAAATGGATCATCTCCAACAGCAATAAACCTACAAATTACATTACTCGTCAATATAAAAACTTATAATATCAAGAAAACCCACAAAATGTGAAATGTAACATCAATGCAAACATGAAACAAACAAATTAAGCATTGTTGCCAAACAGATCGCCTGCCTCAAATCCAGATTTAACCTCACCTAGACAGCTATGTACTCTCTTTAACAACCATATTACCCTACACTCCGCTACTATTAATTCAGATTTGATACAAATATACCAAACACATTTGATTAATACAGAAGAATCTCTGCTACTTAAGCTAGAAAAGAAAGGAAGAATGCTCAGCCACAAGCGAAATATCAACAGAAGCCGGACGGTCAAGTTTTGTAACAGAAAATTACAGATCTGTGCACAGATCTACCCGCTGAAGTTTGCAGCTCTTCAGAAAAATACACTCCATCCCCAAATGTTCAGGACAAATTGATAGGATCTAGCTGTGCTATACATCCAAATTTTCCCATTGTTAACTAGGTCCGGGCATGTTCCTTTTATCATCTTTAGTTCACCAAGAGGAATCCATCACAAGTCATAGGATCTGAAACTTTGTAGAGTATAAACACCTACTAGCACGTTGGTAATTGACATTTGTTGAGTGTTTCATAGATCATACTTGTTTGTTCCATGAAAAGAAGACCTTGAGGTACCTAGAAGAAAATTCCAGTGCACTAATGCAATATAGACATAACAACCTATTGAAGTCAACCAATGGACTTAACTAAAGCAGCGCCTTCCTCCTTCAGATCAGATTGGTCAACCGTCAACATTATTAATGATATTGGTTTTGAGCATGTCAGCATGCATGATTGGCAAATCCAGTGGACACAAATTGACTAATCGCATCATCTGGTGCCAATGGAGCCTATAATATTTCTAATTATAGCAACGGGGTCAGCTTGAGGCATAATTTAGACTTGATTTATTCAGTCAACTAGTATCATACAGTAACTATCTAACGAATACACCTTGGCCCCTTCGCATTTCATGATATAAGATCACTAAAATATGTCGGAAAGAAGAGAAAAGGATCAGCGCAAGACTAAAAGAGAAGGAAACCGAGCACTGAAAGGGGAGAAGGGGATGCGGCTCTTACTCAAACAGTACGCCGGAGGCGTAGCGGGTGACATTGTCGTGTACCCAGGCGGCGGCTGCCTTCCTGGAGGAGGCGAGGGGGCGGAGCAGCTCGTTCGGGACCCCGATGGTAACGGCGATGCGGGTGCCGGCAAGGGCGGTCAGCGCGTCGGGCGAGGGGGCGGAGAGGCGCACGCGGGGGACGGAGTTGGGGAGGAGGAGGTCACGCACGACCTGCGCCGCCGGGAGCGGGTGGGATGCCGCGAAGCCCCAGTTCACGCCCACCGCGGCGGCCGGCGGCGGCGCAACGGCGACGGCGAGGAAAAGGAGAAGCGGGAGCGCAGGTGCCCTTGGCCGCAGCGGGCGGCGGCGGCTGGGCCGCATTGCCTGCTGTTCCGTGTACACACCGTTGCGGTGCTGCCGCCTCCTAAATTTAATTTGTTCAGCGGTTTACACTACAACCCCAAACTTCAATTTGGTTCAAAATGCCCCTTTAAACTTTTTCTTGTTCCGGTAAACAGGGTTTAATTCTAAAATTATAGGGTTACAGTTAAAGGTAAGTTTCCCAATCCTTTACATGTCCATACAATATTCATATAACAGTGTTACATTTGTTGCGCCTGTAAGCTGCCCTATCTTGTTTGCATTGAAACTTCTATGGGATAAACTCCCTACTCCATCAAGGACCTGATCTCAGTAGCAAGATGTTCATATGCTGAGCGAGCTAAGCTATCACCAAATAAAGTCACCAATGCCTCAGAGGAGTCCGATTAGATTATGTCTGGGTTTTCTGAATGATGTATGGTCAAGGCCATCCCTGCATCAGTGCGCGAATCTCCGTCTCTAGAGCATCATTGCAATGCGATAAGAACCGGTAAGCTAAAAAGATTATGTTGCCATCATGCCTTCGAAGGGTATGCCCGCCGCCACCATTTTATCACGAGCAAGAAAAGAGTCATCCACCAAGGGCTTATTGGTTTGTCGGCGATGCGATCAAGGTTGTACCGATACATAACTCTTAATCTCCGGCATAGAACAAGTTTCATATACTGTCATCTTCCCTTTAATGATTTCGTTAGTGCTATACATCCTTAAAAGGAGCTGTGACTTCATGTAACTCTGCAAGAACTCAACATGTGTTTCAAGGGGAAGTACTTCTTTTCCATGGTCCATATCTAAGCGAAGCTACCAGATACGCCAAATAAGCATAATTATCATATTGTGGACATTCTTCTCACACCCTGCTAGAACATTTAGTGGTCGTTTGCTTGTATCAATCAGCAAATTACTGGCAGGAAGCAACCATGCTACTCTCATGAGTTCCCACAAAATCATGACGTGCCCTCAGTTTACCAAGGCATGAAAGCTTCCTTATATTTCAACTCCGCATAGTGGACACGTGTGGCTTCACCAAATGCATGTGAACCTTGCACTAATTAGTAGCCAAGGCTCCTATCGATATTTTTCATGTCGTGATCTTCATCATCTATGGAACCGACAAGTTCCAAATACAAAGCCATATAAGTCGGTCTCCTTCAGGGTTACTGTTGGACGTATCCCCAACAAATTGTGTCACTGTACTTGTTGTTAGGCAGTACACGCTCTTTACCCAGAAGCGACCGCTCTTCTTCAGGGATGAAGCAAAAAAAAGTCATGCCAATTAAGCGGGGACGTACGTTTCAAGATCTCCTGAACGTCCATCGGCCAAAAATGAGCATTCGAGCGCTACATGTTCCAAGCTCCATGTTGATGACATTAAAATTAGGCGGAAAATACTCATCCACGTCAATAATACAAAATGAATAGATTTGATGCGTAAATACATAAACTAAAGGTAGCATCAAACATTGTAGATACTTTATTTTCAGAACTATTATATTTACATAAAAATTCAGTTAATTACATCTCTTAAGATAAAACTTGAATTCCAACGTAGCTACTTCCTCTGTTCACAAATATAAGGTCCTCTTTGATTCATGGGATTTGCAATACATGAGAATAGGAAAAGCCGGAGGAATTGAATGGCATACTGATGACCCACAAGTATAGGGGATTTATCATAGTCCTTTCGATAAGTAAGAGTGTCGAATCCAACGAGGAACAGAAGGAAATGATAAGTGGTTTTCAGCAAGGTGTTCTCTGCAAGCACTGAAATTATCGGTACCAGATAGTTTTATGATAAGATAAATTGTAACGTGTAACAAGTAAATAAAGTAACTAAGGTGCAACAAGGTGGCCTAATCCTTTTTGTAGCAAAGGACAAGCCTGGACAAACTCTTATATAAAGCAAAGGGCTCCCGAGGACACATGAGAATTGTTGTCGAGTTAGTTTTCATCATGCTCATATGATTCGTGTTCGTTACTTTGATAATTTGATATGTGGGTGGATCGGTGCTTGGGTGCTGCCCTTACTTAGACAAGCCTCCCACTTATGATTAACCCCTCTCGCAAGCATCCGCAACTACAAAAGAAGAATTAAGGTAAACCTAGCCATAGCATGAAACATATGGATCCAAATCAGCCCCTTACGAAGCAACGCATAAATTAGGGTTTAAGCTTCTGTCACTCTAGCAACCCATCATCTACTTATTACTTCCCAATGCCTTCCCCTAGTCCCAAATAATGATGAACTTCCATGTAGTCGACGTTCACATAACACCACTAGAGGAGAGACAACATATATCTCATCAAAATATCGAACGAATTCCAAATTCACATGATTACTTATAACAAGACTTCTCCCATGTCCTCAGGAACAATTGTAACTACTCACAAAGCATATTTATGATCAAGATCAGAGGAGTATTAATTATCATTAAGGATCTGAAAATATGATCTTCCACCGGATAAACCATCTAGCATCAACTACAAGGAGTAATCAACACTACTAGCAACCCACAGGTACCAATCTGAGATTTTGGGACTAAGATCGAATATCATAGATGAACTAGGGTTTGAGAGGAGATGGTGTTGGTGAAGATGTTGATGGAGATTGACCCCCTCTCGATGAGAGGATCGATGGTGATGACGTTGGTGACGATTTCCCCCTCCCGGAGGGATGTTTCCCCGGCAGAACAGCTTCGCCAAAGCCCTAGATTTGTTCTGCCCAGGTTCCGCCTCGAGACGGCGGCGCTTCGTCCCAAAAGCTTCCTTCTGATTTTTTTCCAGGTCAAAACACACCATATAGCCAAAGATGGGCACCAGAGGCCTGCCAGGGGGCCCACAAGATCGGGGGCGCGCCCTCCACCCTTGTGGTTGGCTGGTGGCCCCCCTCTGGTACTTTCTTCGCCCAATATTTTTTATATATTCCAAAAACATGCTCCGTGAAGTTTTGGGACTTTTGGAGTTGCACAGAATATGTCTCTAATATTTGCTCCTTTTTCAGCCCAGAATTCCAGCTGCCGGCATTCTCCCTCTTCATGTAAACCTTATGAAATAAGAGAGAATAGACATAAGTATTGTGATATAATGTGTAATAACAATCCATAATGCAATAAATATCAATATAAAAGCATGATGCAAAATTGACGTATCACATACCATTTTCAATCGTACAAGATTAGTATGAGTGTTTGGTCGTGCACAGGAAAAACATACGATGGTTGGAGAGAAAATTTCCTATGAAAACTAGTACTTCCTCCGGTTCTTTTTACTCTGCATATTATATTTGTGTTAAGTTAAACTTTGACCAAATTTATATTAAAAATTTATCAACATATACGATACCAAATATATATACTATGAGACTCATTCCATAATGAATCTAACAATATTAATTTGGCATTGTGAATGTTAATATTTTTTAAAGTTTGGTCAAAGTAGAGATAGTTTGACTTTGGACAAAACTTATATACAGACTAAAAGGACCGGAGAGAGTACAAGTGAATACTATGGAAAAATTCCTATGGATTGTAATCCTACAAATCAAACCTTAAGGATTAGAATCCTTCAAAATTCCTTTAGAAATCCTTTGAATCAAAGAGAGACTAAGATGTTTTAGATATTTCAGTATGGACTACATACAGACTGAAATGAGTGAACAAATACACTTAAACGTGTCTATATATATATATATAATTCAAAGAAAAGTTAAAACAACGTATATTTGTGAACGGAGGGAGTATTACATAGGTTAAGCGACCACTCCTCGCCGATCTCGGCGAGCTCGACGTCAAGGCAGCGGTGGCGGCTGTCTCCGCGATGGTGCCGAAGCGATCGAGCACCCACACCGCGGTGAGGTCCAGGTCATTGCGGACCAATTCCGATGCGACATCCGTCTTAGTGAACGCAAAGCGGCGACCGACATTGTGTTGGTCGTACCTCGCCTGCTGCCGTGTGCATGCTCGGCCTCGGATACCACGGCTCGAGAGCCGGAGGCACAACCTGCTCTGAGGTAGCGGAGGATGCGGCCACGCGCATTGGTGATCACGCGCGGTAGCTCCTTTTTTATCAAGCGGCGGTGGCGTCGTGGTGGCAAGGAGGGCCTGTCGATGCACGTGTAGCGGCTGCACGGCGAGGGCGATGCCGGCTCGTCCTTCACGCGACGGAGGCGCTGGGGGGTGGGGGAGGGGACGTCGGCTCTTGCTTCACGCGACCGCTGATGTGGAGGCCGCGGTTGCATGGCAGGGACGCTGACTCGTCCTTCACGCATCGGAGTGGGGATGCCGGCTCCCGCTTAACATGGACCCTCGGTGGGGACGATGGATCCTCCTTCACGTGCGTCGGCGATGATGGCGCCAGGCCATCTGACGGAGCGAACACTCCATCATGATCTCCATCTGACGGACGGATTCTTCGTCCATCAAAGCCGCCTCCGAGAGAAGACGGAGCCACTACTGTGGTTGGTCCTCCTCGTCACCGGAGGAGATGCCTGCCTCCTCCTTGCCGGAGGATGATAACCCACAAGTATAGAGGATCGCAACAGTTTTAGAGGGTAGAGTATTCAACCCAAATTTATTGATTCGACACAAGGGGAGTCAAAGAATATTCTCAAGTATTAGCAGTTGAGTTTTCAATTCAACCACACATGAAAGACTTAATATCTGCAGCAAAGTATTTAGTAGCAAAGTAGTATGAAAGTAACGGTAACGGTGGCAAAAGTAACAATAGTAGTTTTTGTAGCAATCATAATAGTGGCAACGGAAAAATAACTTTAGCAAAGATCAATATGTAAAAAGCTCATAGGCAATGGATCAATTATGGATAATTATATCGGATGTGATTCCTCATGCAACAGTTATAACATAGGGTGACACAGAACTAGCTTCAGTTCATCAATGTAATGTACGCATGTATTCCGAATATAGTCATACGTGCTTATGGAAAAGAACTTGCATGGCATCTTTTGTCCTACCCTCCCGTGGCGGCGGGGTCCTATTGGAAAATAAGGGATATTAAGGCCTCCTTTTAATAGAGTACTGGACCAAAGCATTAACACTTAGTGAATACATGAACTCCTCAAACTACAGTCATCACCGGGAGTGGTCCCGGTTATTGTCACTTCGGGGTTGCCGGATCATAACACATAGTAGGTGACTATTGACTTGCAAAATAGGATCAAGAACTCACATATATTCATGAAAACATAATAGGTTCAGATCTGAAATCATGGCACTCGGGCCCTAGTGACAAGCATTAAGCATAGCAAAGTCATAGCAACATCAATCTTAGAACATAATGGATACTAGAGATCAAACCCTAACAAAACTAACTCGATTACATGGTAAATCTCATCCAACCCATCACCGTCCAGCAAGCCTATGATGGAATTACTCACGCACGGCGGTGAGCATCATGAAATTGGTGATGGACGAAGGTTGATGATGACGATGGTGGCGGATTCCCCTCTCCCGAGCCCTGAACAGACTCTAGATCAGCCCTCCCGATGAAGATTAGGGCTTGGCGGCGGCTCCGTATCGTAAAAGGCGATGAATCCTTCTCGCTTATTTTTTTTCTCCCCGAACGTGAATATATAGAGTTGGAGTTGAGGTCGGTGGAGTCCCAGGGGGCCCACGAGGTAGGGGCGCACCCGGGGGGGGGGCGCCCTGCACCCTCGTGGACAGGGTGTGGGCCCCTGATGCTGATTCTTTCGCCAGTATTTTTTGTTAATTCCAAAACGTGTCTCCGTGGATTTTCAGGTCATTCTGAGAACTTTTATTTCTGCACAAAAATAACACTATAGCAATTCTGCTGAAAACAACGTCAGTCCGGGTTAGTTCCATTCAAATCATGCAAGTTAGAGTCCAAAACAAGGGCAAAAGTGATTGGAAAAGTAGATACGTTGGAGACGTATCAACTCCCCCAAGCTTAAACCTTCGCTTGTTCTCGAGCTATTTAGTTGACAAACTGAAAGTGATGAAGAAAAACTTTTACAAACTCTGTTTGATCTTGTTGTTACAAATATGTAAAGCCAGCATTCAAGTTTTCAGCAAAGATTATGAACTAACCATATTCACAATAACATTTAGGTCACATGTTTACTCATATCAATGTCATAATCAACTAGCGAGCAATAATAATAAATCTCGGATGACAACACTTTCTCAAAACAATCATAATATGATATAACAAGATGGTATCTCGCTAGCCCTTTCTGAGATCACAAAACATAAATGCAAGCACTCCTGAAGATCAAGGACTGACTAGACATTGTAATTCATGGTAAAAGAGATCCAGTCACAGTCATACTCAATGTAAATTAATAGCAACGCATGCGAATGACAGCGGTGCTCTCCAACTGGTGCTTTTTAATAATAGGATGATGACTCAACATAAAAGTAAATATATAGGCCCTTCGTAGAGGGAAGTAGGGATTTGCAGAGGTGCCAGAGCTCGAATTTTGAAACAGAGATAAATAATATTTTGAGTAGCATACTTTCATTGTCAACATAACAACCAAGAGATCTCGATATCTTTCATGCTACACACATTATAGGCGGTTCCCAAACAGAATGGTAAAGTTTATACTCCCCCCCCCCCACTAGCAAACATCATTCCATGGCTTGTCCGAAACAACGGGTGCCTCCAACTAACAACAATCCTGGGGGAGTTTTGTTTGTAATTATTTTGATTTGAGCATGGGACTGGGCATCCCGGTTACCAGCCATTTTCTCGTGAGTGATGAGCGGAGTCCACTCGTCATGAGAATAACCCACCTAGCAGGAATATATAGACAACCCTAGTTGATACATGAGCTATTCGAGCATACAAAACAGAATTTCATTTGAAGGTTTAGAGTTTGGCACATACAAATTTACTTGGAACGACAGGTAAATACCGCATATAGGAGGTATGGTGGACTCATATGGAATAACTTTGGGGTTTTATGGAAGTGGATGCACAAGCAGTATTCCCGCTTAGTACAAGTGAAGGCTAGAAAGAGACTGTGAAGCGACCAACTAGAGAGCGACAACAGTCATGAACATGCATTAAGATTAATCAACAATGAGTGCAAGCATGAGTAGGATATAAATCACCCTGAACATAAATATCGTGGAGGCTATGTTGATTTTGTTTCAACTACATGCGTGAACATGTGCCAAGTCAAGCCACTCGAATTGTTCAAAGGAGGATACCACCCTATCATACCACATCACAACCATTTTAATAGCATGTTGGCACGCAAGGTAAACCATTATAAGCTCCTAGCTAATTAAGCATGGCATGAGCAACTATAATCTCTAATTGTCATTGCAAACATGTTTCATTCATAATAGGCTGAATCAGGAACAATGAACTAATCATATTTACAAAAACAAGATAGGCCGAGTTCATACCAGCTTCTCTCATCTCAATCAGTCCATCATGTATCGTCATTATTGCCTTTCACTTGCACGACCGAACAATGTGGATAATAATAATAGTGCACGTGCATTGGACTAAGCTGGAATCTGCAAGCATTTAATACAAAGGAGAAGACAAGGTAATATGGGCTCTTGGTTAAATCAACAATAATGCATATGAGAGCCACTCAACATTTTCATCATGGTCTTCTCCTCTCGACCCCCAAAGAAATAGAAAGGAAATAAAACTATTTACATGGGAAAGCTCCTAACAAGCAAAAGAATAACGATAAATATTTTTGGGTTTTCTTTTAGTTACTACTACTACAGGCATGGAAAGTAAACTAGCTAAAAGCTACAACTAATTTTTTTATTTTTCTTAAGGTTTTTCAAACACACAAGAAGAAGGCTTAGAAAAGAAAATAAACTAGCATGGATAGTACAATGAAAAAGTATGAGCACCGACAACTGGCATGAGTGTGTGAACATGAATGTAATGTCGGTGAGAAATACGTACTCCCCCAAGCTTAGGGTTTTGGCCTAAGTTGGTCTATGGCCACCGCTGGCCTGGTGGGTATCCAAAGTCGTAGCTGGGGTTGTACTGAGATGCAGCAGCTACTTCCTAAAGAGCCGCAGCTTGGTGGCGAGCTGCCTCCGTCCTCCTCTTGTACTCGTTCGCCTCCTCCCTGGTTATAACATATCTCCTTTTTGCCGGAAAGTTAAAGAAAGTAGGAGCAAGGAGGGCAACATGGACAGTGCGCTGTCTGTCAAAGACTAGTCGGTACTGGAGAAACTGTTCGTTCATCTCAAGAAACTGATGGCAAACCATAGCATTATAATCTAGATAAGCAGGAGGCAACTCTATATCATTTCCATGTATGGGTATACTAAGATAATTAGCTACACGAGTTGCATAAATTCCACCAAACAAATCTCCACTTATACCGTTAAGATGCAACCTTCGTGCAACAATGGCCCCCAAGTTATATTGTTTATCACCTAATACCACACTCTTGAGGACACTAAGATCTGGAACGCACATGTGACAAGCCTCATCTTTACTGTTAATGCATCTACCAATAAAGAGAGCAAAATAATGTATGGAAGGGAAATGAATGCTCCCTATGGCAGCTTGTGTGATTTCCCTAGATTCCCCCACAGTAATACTAGCAAGAAAGTCTTTATATTCAGACTTGTGAGGTTCACTAACATTGCCTCACTGCGGGAATTTACAAGCAGTATTAAAATCTTCTTAGTCCATGGTATATGATTTATCATAAAGATCAAATAAAACAGCGTGAGAATTGCGCGAGGATGTAAATTTAAACCTCCTCACAAAGGAATCAGTTAAGTAGTGGTACTGTAGGCACTTATCTGACACGAAGTCCTCAAGATCAGCATTTCGCATATACGCATCAAATTCATCCTTGATGCCTGCCTGGACCATAAACTCCTCTGACGACCATTCACAAGGCTGCTCTTGAGCTTCCCTCGGTGGTTCATCGTCCGGCTCACGTATCGCGAGCCTAAATCCTTGCTTCCTTGAGGAACCACCTTGGTACATTTCCCTATGCATTTTTATTTCTCTGAAAAATTTCTGAAATTTTGTAGTGACTCAAAATAAAAGTGAACCATACTCAACAAGATTGATAGAAACTATTCTCACAAGTGCCTAGAGACTATATCATGCATTAAAACTACTTTGGACCATATAAATTTGACATGCAAGCTCAAGAACAGGGTCACCTTAGCAGCAAAAATTTGCAATAAATAAAGCACTAGAACAAAAACTAATTGGACCATTGGGGGAGTCACATACCGAAGAACAATCTCCCTAAATAGTTTTATGAATGGAGCTTTGAGCAAGGAGATCGAAAATGGCATCAACATGAGCTAGAACACGGGTTTGAACTATGGGAGGATTTTTTTTCTAGAGGAAGACGAAGTGAGTGGGTGCTGGAATAATTGGAGGGGGGCCACATGGGGTCCACGAGGCAGGGGGCGCGCCCCAGGGGGTCGGCGTGCCCTGCACCCTCGTGGCCAAATGGTGGCCCCCTGGTGTGTTCTCAGTGCCAGAAATTCTTAAAAATTCTACAAAAAAATCATATTTCATTTTCAGGACATTTGGAGAACTTTTATTTTCGGGGTATTTTTATTGCAAGGATAATTCAGAAAACAAACAAAAAGTACTATTTTTGCTTTATTTAATCTAAATAACAGAAAGTAAAAAGAGGATACAGAGAGTTGTGCTTTCTAACTTCATCCATCTCATGCTCATCAAAAGGAATTCGCTAACAAGGTTGACCAAGTCTTGTTAATAAACTCTTTCCGAATAATATGAAACCGGAGAATTTTTGAATAACACTAGGTTACCTCAACGGGGATATGCATGTCCCCAACAATAAGAGTATCATATTTCTTCTTGGCAGTAGGAAGAGGGAATTCAAAACCTTCAATAGTTATCGTTGAAATTTTTCCAATAGAATTGATATTGTGGACTTGAGGTTGTTTCCTCGGAAAGTGTACTGTATGCTCATTACCATTAACGTGAAAAGTGACACTGCCTTTGTTGCGATCAATAAGAGCCCCCGCAGTATTAAAAAAGGGTCTACCAAGGATAACAGACATACTATCGCCCTCGGTAATATCAAGAATAAAAAAGTCCGTTAAAATAGTAACGTTTGCAACCACAACAGACACATCCTCACAAATACCGACAGGTATGACAGTTGATTTATCGGTCATTTGCAAAGATATTTCAGTAGGTGTCAACTTATTCAAATCAAGTCTACAATATAAAGAGAGAGGCATAACACTAACACCGGCTCCAAGATCACATAAAGCAGTGTTAACATAGTTTCTTTTAATGGAGCATGGTATAGTTGGTACTCCGGGATCTCCTAGTTTCTTTGGTATTCCACCTTTAAAAGTATAATTGGCAAGCATGGTGGAAATTTCAGCTTCTGGTATCTTTCTTTTATTTGTAACAATATCTTTCATATACTTAGCATAAGGATTCATTTTAAGCATATCAGTCAAACGCATACGCAAAAAGATAGGTCTAATCATTTCAGTAAAGCGCTCAAAATCCTCATCATCCTTTTTCTTGGATGGTTTAGGAGGAAAAGGCATGGGTTTCTGAACCCATGGTTCTCTTTCTTTACCGTGCTTCCTAGGAACGAAGTTTCTCTTATCATAATGTTGAATCTTTGATTGTGGGTTATCAAGATCAACAGCAGGTTCAATCTCTACATCATTGTTATTGCTAGGTTGAGCATCAATATGAACATCATCATTAACATTATCACTCGGTTCATGTTCATTACCAGATTGTGTTTCAGCATCAGAAATAGAAATATCATTGGGATTCTCAGGTGTGTCAACAACAGGTTCACTAGAAGCATGCAAAGTCCTATCATTTTTCTTTTTCTTCTTCTTAGAAGGACTAGGTGCATCAACATTAGTTCTCTGAGAATCTTGCTCAACTCTCTTAGGGTGGCCTTCAGGATATAGAGGTTCCTGAGTCATTTTACCCCCTCTAGTCATAACTCTAACAACATTACCATTTTTCTTATTATTTAATTCAATGAGAAAATCATCTTGAGCTTTAAGCACTTGTTCTACTTGAGTGGTAACCATAGAAGCATGTTTACTAGTAAGTTTAAGGTCACCTTTAACTCTAGACATATAATCACTCAAGTGTTCAATCATATAAGCATTACGTTTCAATTGTCTACCAACATAAGCAATGAAGTTTTCTTGTTTAACAATAAAATTATCAAACTCATCCAAGCATTGGCTGACAAACTTATTACGAGGAATATCACCTTCATCAAATCTATATAGAGAATTTACCTTTACTACCTGTGTCGGGTTATTAAGACCATGTATTTCCTCAATAGGTGGTAAATTCTTAACATCTTCAGCTTTAATACCCTTTTCTTCCATATATTTCTTTGCCTCTTGCATATCTTCAGGACTAAGAAATAGAATACCCCTTTTCTTCGGAGTTGGCTTAGGAGTTGGTTTAGGAAGTGTCCAATCATTATCATTACTCAAAATATTATTCAATAGCAATTCAGCTTGCTCAACAGTTCTTTCCCTGAAAACACAACCAGCACAACTATCCAGATGGTCTCTGGAAGCATCGGTTAGTCCACTATAAAAGATATCAAGTATTTCATTTTTCTTGAGAGGATGATCAAGCAAAGCATTAAGTAATTGGAGAAGCCTCCCCCAAGCTTGTGGGAGACTCTCTTCTTCAATTTGCACAAAATTATATATTTCCCTTAAGGAAGCTTGTTTCTTATGAGCGGGGAAATATTTAGTAGAGAAGTAATAAATCATATCCTGGGGACTACACACACAACCAGGAGCAAGAGAATTAAACCATGTTTTAGAATCACCCTTTAATGAGAACGGAAATAACTTAAGGATATAGTAGTAACGAATTTTTTCCTCATGAGTGAATAGGGTGGCTATATCATTCAATTTAGTAAGATGTGCCACAACAGTTTCAGATTCATAGCCATAAAAAGGAGAAGATTCAACCAAAGTAATTAACTTAGGATTGACAGAGAAATCATAATCCTTATCAGAAATAAAGATAGGTGAAGTAGCAAAAGAAGGGTCATATTTCATTCTAGCATTCAAAGACTTTTCTTTCAACTTAGCTAACAATTTCTTAAGATCATATATATCTTTGCAAGAAAAAAGGTCCCTAGCAGTTTCTTCATCCATAACATAACCCTCAGGCACATCAGGAAATTCATATCTAGGGGGAGAATCTTCATCATCACTTTCATCAATGTTATCTGTTTCAATAATTTCATTCTCTCTAACCCTAGCAAGTTGTTCATCAAGAAATTCACCTAATGGCATAGTATTATCAAGCATAGAAGTAGTTTCATCATAAGCATCATGCATAGCAGAAGTGGCATCATCAATAACATGCGACATATCAGAATCAATAATAGGTGTAGGTGTCACAAATTTACTCATAATAGAAGGTGAATCAAGTGCAGAGCTAGATGACAATTCCTTACCTCCCCTTGTAGTTGAGGGAAAATCTTGGTTCTTTCATCTTTCAAGTTTCTCATAGTGATCAACAGATATAAATCCCAAGTGACTCAAAGAATAGAGCTATGCTCCCCGGTGTAACATCCCAAATTTTCAATTTGGAATGTTATACATTAGATCATAAATGCATATCATATTTTATTTTGCTTTTGGTGTTGATCCTAGAAATTATACACAACTCAAGGACCCACGGAGAGAGTTGGGGATTTCGTTATTTTCATATTTGAGTTTTCTCAAATTTTGAGAATAGGATCATTTGATTTTATTTATTTTATCATCAGTTATTTATATTACAAAAATATGAGAGAGGGAATAAAATGACTTTCCCAAAATAAAGAAATATTGAGGATTTAATAATAAAACAAATAAGATTTTATTTCGGAGTTTTTCGTTATTTTATTTGAATTTAGGAAAAATGTGCGTTTTTCAAAATTGCATTTAGGCCCCAAATAAATGTTCACCTTGCGCGGCTTGATTTTAGAAGCCCGGGAAAATTTATTTCGGGATTTTTGGAGTCCGTTTAGTATTTCTTTTTTTTTTCTTCCGAGCGTAATTATTTAAAAAAAACGAACCGACCTAACGGGCCGTGTCCGACCCGGACTCCGGCCCGACTAGGCTATATAAGCCCGGGGAGGAGGCCCAGCCGAAACCCTAAGCTACCCCAGCCCCAGCGCCGCCCCGCCGCAGCCGCCGCCCCGCCGCGCCGCCGCCGCCGGACGCTGCCGCCCGAGGTTCGCCACGCCTCGAAATCCGCCGGTTATATATTTTTATTCTTTTCTTCGAAAAACCGTCCGGTTTTTCCGTCAGTTTTTTTAAATAGATCGGTTTTCCGATTTATTTAATTAGCGAGCGTTTGTCCGTTCGTTCATTCTAACGGACGTTCATCGTTTTTCTTTTTCTCGGATTAAATCCGTGATTTTTCTGATCATGATTCCTGATCCGATTTTCGTTTTAGTATAACTTTTCGCTCGTTTATCGGAATCAGGCGATTCAAGCGCCTGGAGTTTCGTCTCGAAACCCTTTATCCGTTTAACCAACTTAAACAAGTTTTTGCTACTGTAAAAATTGCCTTAGATCCAGATTAGTAAAACGAAGCTGTTTTCTTTCGCCGTTTGACTTTCGTTGCTTCATTCGATTTGATTATTTTTGCAAACCGGAGTTCTTAAGTTGAACCTTCTGGTTAGATCTCTTATTTGACTTTTACCTGTGCATTAGATGAGTACTTATTGTATGTTTGTTTGTTTGTCTGCGATAGAATACCCGGAGTGCGCCGCCTATTACTTCGAATCGCTAGGTTTCCCGGATCATCAGCAAGGCAAGTAACACTTTGATCATACCTTTCCTACGACCAAGTTTTATTGCATTAGATCATCCTCACACATTGTATGATTAGGATCTAATTAAATTGTGGGATGGGAAGTAGTTGAGGTAGTACCTATTACCTCTTTATTATCAAACCTTTGGGAGTTACTTCTGCGTTTGCTTATTATGCCATGCTATGCTAGTAGACGTGGATTGGGTGAGTGATATCCATGACAGATGTGAGTTTGTTAATTAATGGTTTATCTAAGGTGGCAACTTAAACACACATCTGGGTGGATTGAGGCACCTGGGTATTCCAGGACTTGCCTGTTTTCTTTTGGACCGCCACCCAGGCTCAAAGGGATCATGAGACTATTCATACTAGAAACTTCCGTGTGCAGCCACAAGATATTATGGGCTCTAGCATAGTTGACTAAGTCGTGCGAACTCTTACAGTGGTAGACTAGCAGATGTAGGGGATGTAGGTGGTACGGTCTACCGATCGTAAGGTGCTAGCGCTTCTGAAAGACTATGTCTCGGTCATCCGTCTTCTCAAACACCTTGTAGTGCGAGAAACCAAACGGAGGCGATCGAGTATTGTGGGGAAAAGTGCGCAAACCTCTGCATAGTGTAATAAACTAATCATGGTTAGCCGTGTCCCCGGTTATGGACATCTTGAGTATCTAGTACCTGGATTATCATGTGAATCTCAACATGTTACCCTAAATTAATTTTGTTGGGCTTTGTTAACGATGATGCTTAATTGGGATTGAGAATGCTGTCAACCATTCTCAATGTTTAACAACTACCATGATAGTTAAATAAATTTATTCCTTTGAAGTAGGGAAAAATTGGCTTTACGCAAAACTGTAACCATAGAGCTTTCCACCAGCCAAATATGCATATAGTATAGCTGTTTCATTCCATTACTCTCTATGTGTTACATTGCCAGCATATTCCATGTGCTGACCCGTTTCGGGCTGCAACGTTAATGTTGCAGACTTTTCAGACGACGATTAAGGAGTTTTAGGTCGTGGTTCTATACTCAGTGATGCCATTGGAGTTGATGGACTCACTTATCTTCCAAGCCTTCCGCTGTTATCGTTATTAGATGGCCTTAAGCCATATTTATTGTAATAAGTTCTCTATCGAGACACTCGATGTAATAAGTGTGTGATTGCTACTCTGTTATAAATCCTCTGAGTACTGTGTGGTGTCAGCATTACTGATCCAGGGATGACACCGGAGCACAGAGGTCAGACTGTTTGAGGTCTGGTCGCTACAGAGATGGTATCAGAGCACACGCTGACTGTAGGACACGACCACTAAGCTAAAAGACCTAGATCACTATTCACTCTCTTCTTCTCTGACTCTTCATCTTTTCTACTCTTTAGGATGGCGGATGCAAGGAACAAGTTCACACAACCAGATGAAGATACACCCTTTGGACGCCACTTGAAGGAAGTCACCAGATACCTGAATATAGGAGTACCCAGCTTCACCGGAACCTACAACGCCACTTTACCTAAAGAAGAGCGCTGGATGATTCAAGTTCAAGTTCCAGGAAGGACGTTCATGCCAGTCACTGAGCCCATAGAGTTTTCTTTTGATGCACCAACTTGGAGTCTAGGAAAGAGCATGGCAGCTCACATCGCCATGGGATGTATTGGAGAAGTCTACCGCAATGATCTCAAGGATACTATCTACCAGATTTGTGGGCGCCGAGATGAGCACTGGGAGATGATCAGCACCAGAAAGGATAGATCAATTGCAGCTTTTATCCAGGAATTAAACCAACACATTCGACGACAGGAGAACCAGATGTGCGCCGACATGATAGATCTGAAGAAGGCTAAGACAAGAATCAAGGAACTGGAGGAAGAACTCAAGGCTACACGTGAAGATTATGAAGAGGAAATTGAAGTATTGGTGGATAAGAATGCCGACCTAACAATGAGGATCAGGATATTTATGGGAGGCCCTACACCAGTAGATGAAGACGAAGAACCCAAGGAGATACGCCCGGAAGACTACATCATCATCGATGACACCGATTCGGATCCAGTTGATAGCGATGATGACTATGTTGATGAAGCTGGAGCAAATATCATGGAGTCTGCAACCGAAGAATATTTCTAGTAGACCACCCCATCAGTAGTAGTAGTCCACCATGTAAATACAGTAGTCCGAGCACTTATGCGATAGTTAGATCGATTGTATGCCCTTTTTGATTGAATGAAGTGAATTGTTTGCTTTTGCCTCATCTGGGTAGTGTTTTCTCTTTAGACCCCCTCTATTCTTAACTCTCATCTTTTCTAAACCCTCAGATGCCTCCGAGACGTGACCCCAGATTTACCTTTCCACCGGAGCTCACCCAGTTGATCCAGCAGCAGAACACATTGATGCAATTGCTAGTCCAGAATCAGAATCAGGGGAACAACAACAACAATAACAACCCACCACCACCACCACCTGTTGATCACTTAGCCCGTTTTCTTAGGCTGAATCCGCCGGTGTTTTCCAGTAGCACCGATCCGATAGTAGCAGATGATTGGCTCCGCAAGACAACTAGAGATTTGTGTAGGATCGAAAGTATGTCTAGAGGGGGGGGGGTGATTAGACTACTTGACCAGATAAAACTTAACCTTTTCCCAATTTTAGTTCTTGGCAGATTTTAGCTATTGTAGGACAAGTCAAGCAATCATCACACAATTCAAGCAAGCATGCAAAGAGTATATTGGCAGCGGAAAGTAAAGCATGCAACTTGCAAGAATGTAAAGGGAAGGGTTTGGAGAATTCAAACGCAATTGGAGACACGGATGTTTTTCCCGTACATCCACGTTGATGGAGACTTCAACCCACGAAACCGGGAGGGCTCCACCCACGAAGGGTAACGGTTGCGCGAGTCCACGGAGGGCTCCACCCACGAAGGGTAATGGTTGCGCGAGTCCACGGAGGGCTCCACCCACGAAGGGTCCACGAAGAAGCAACCACCCACGAAGGGTCCACGAAGAAGCAACCTTGTCTATCCCACCATGGCCATCGCCCACGAAGGACTTGCCTCACTAGCGGTAGATCTTCACGAAGTAGGCGATCTCCTTGCCCTTACAAACTCCTTGGTTCAACTCCACAATCTTGTCGGAGGCTAGGAGACACCACTCTCCAAGAAGTAACAAATGGTGTGTAGGTAATGAACTCCTTGCTCTTGTGCTTCAAATGATAGTCTCCCGAACACTCAACTCTCTCTCGTAGGATTTGGATCTAGTGGAAAGAAGGTTTGAGTGGAAAGCAACTTGGGGAAGGCTAGAGATCAAGATTCATATGGTAGGAATGGAATATCTTGGTCTCAACACATGAGTAGGTGGTTCTCTCTCAGAACATATGAGTTGGAATTGTGTATGTGTTCTGATGGCTCTCTCCACGAATGAAGAGGAGGTGGAGGGGTATATATAGCCTCCACACAAAATCCAACCGTTACACACAGTTTTCCAATCTCGGTGGGACCGAATCAACAAACTCGGTCGGACCGAAAAGGTAAACCTAGTGACCGTTAGAGATTTTCGGTGGGACTGACATGCAACTCGGTAGGACCGATATGGTTAGGGTTTGGGCATAATGTAATCTCGGTGAGACCGATTACACAAACTCGGTGAGACCGAGTTTGGTAATAAGCTAACCAGAGAGTTGGTCAGGTAAACTCGGTGGGACCGATTTGCTCTTTCGGTGAGACCGAAAAGTTACAAAAAGGAAACAAAGAGTTTACACTGCAATCTCGGTGGGACCAATTCGCTCTTTTGGTGAGACCGAAAAGTTACGAAAGGGAAACAGAGAGTTTGCAATCCCATTCGGTGAGACTGAGATCCCTATCGGTAGAACCGAATTGCTAGGGTTTGGCAGTGGCTTATGACAAGTGAAACTCGGTGGCGCCGGATAGAAAGAATAGGTAGGACCGAGTTTGGCTTAGGGTTTAGGTCATATGTGGATATGGGAAAGTAGTTGAGGGTTTTGGAGCATATCACTAAGCACATGAAGCAAGAGGCTCATTAAGCAACACCTCATCCCTCCTTGATAGTATTGGCTTTTCCTAAAGACTCAATGTGATCTTGGATCACTAAAATATAAAATGAAGAGTCTTGAGCTTTTGAGCTTGAGCCAATCCTTTGTCCTTAGCATTTTGAGGGTTCCACTTTCACATCCATGCCATGCCAATCATTGAGCTTTCCTGAAATAGTCATCTTGGAATAGCATTAGCTCAATGAGCTATATGTTGTTATGAATTACCAAAACCACCTAGGGATAGTTGCACTTTAAATCTCCCCCCTTTTTGGTAATTGATGAGAACATATAGATCAAAGCTTCGACAAATGATAATAAGCATGAAATATATCGTCGCTTTGAGAAGTATGTGACAAGTAAGAGCTCCCCCTAAATTTGTGCATATTTAAAATTTGCTTTGGACTGCAAATGCACAAAGAGTTAGAGTCATGGGTTACTCTTCCATGTCACATACATCTTGGTGGAGCGCTTAAAATGATAAGAATGAAATACATGCACTCATCACCAAGAATAGTGAATGATCACATAAGATAGATAAGATGATAATATTAAGCAAACATTAAGTGTAGCTTATGATCAAACACATGATCATCAATGTCTCACGAGCAATGACATAGTATCTCACACAAAAGCAAACAAAGTTCGAAAAACCACCAAATAAAACAAGAGAGAATAAAAGCAACACTCTCTCTCGAAGCCTATGATCTATACATTTTCTCCCCCTTTGGCAACAAGTTACCAAAAAGTTCCTAGAAAATGCATAGTGCTAAGTCGACACTCAGGCTTGATCTTCATGTGGTGGTGGAGTCCGGAGCACTCCAAGGACGAAGCCTTCTGTAGACGTGGTCGGAGTCGAGGCTGAAGTAGATGCTGGAGCTGGTGGAACTGAGGCTGTAGCTGGTGCAGAAGTGGTGGCTCTGGTGTCAGCAACTGGCACTGCATGTGATCTCGGACCTTGTGGCACTCTGGCAAAGGCATCAGTTGTAGTCTTGCCTCTCCTCTCCTGCATGTCATCCTGAAGTTGTTCCACTGCAGACTGAATCTCTGTTACTTTGACATCCAAGTCATAGAACTTTTGTTCCATGATCCTCTCTAAGCTCTGGTGATTCTGAGTGAGGGTGGCCAGTCCTTGCTCAATCCTCAGTGTGGATGCAATCAAGTAACCAAGCTGCTCTTGTTTGGTTTTCAAGAAATATTCAGATGCCTCCTCTTGAGTTGGCATCTTGGCAGCTTTCTCCTTCCTTGCCTTCTCCTTCTTTGCTTGTGCTTGAGCTGATGATGGTTCATTCTCATTCATCACAACTTGGTTGTCCTCAAAGTCTAGATGAATAGGCAAGTGTTCCTTGTCCAGCAAGTATGTGCCTGTGCCCATTTTTGAGTTGATTAGCTCCTGAATCTGAGGGGCATAACCACAGCTCCTCTTCTGATCTGCTGCAGTCCTCTTGATAGTTTCTACTATGAGGCTCATGACCTTGAATTTCTGAGGCACATCAAATACATGAAGCAAATTGATTGCATGGCCTCTGATCATCTTGTGATCACCTGACTTGGGCAACAGAGTGTGCCTAAGGATCCAGTTGATAGTTGGCAGCCCTGACAGAAGATAATGCACTGAGCCAAACTTGAAAGTATCAAGTGCTTCATTTGGAATTTCCTTGTACATGTTGGACATAGAGTTGTGGTCCATCTTCTTGGCATATACATCCAAGTCATCTTCCTGCTCTTCTGGGGCATTGATCAGCTGAGCCCATTCAGCAACTGTAGATTGGTACCTCGTACCTTCAGACATCCAAGTTATCCTACCATCTGGATAGAAGTGTGCCGTGGAGTAGAATTGCATAATAAGTTCCTCGTTCCACTTTGTGAGCTTCTGCCCAACAAAGTCTGCTACTCCACAAGCATTGAAGCTGTCTTGCACTCCAGGATAGTGCTCTTCATTGTCCTTGATGTAATCCCAATCAACCCATCTCATGTCACAAACTATGGGCTTCTTGTCCAACAAAACTGTCTCATAGAAGTCCTGCTCTTCCTAGTGTGAAACCTATAATCAACAGCAGTTCTTCTCCTTGAAGCATACGGATCTGCTTCTCTCCACTTCCTCAGCCCTGAGTCTCTTCTGAGCTTCATGTCCTCAGCCACAGGATGAGCATCATTGTGGTCTGGGATCTTGGGCTTGAGCTTTCTCAGAACATGCTCTTCATCATCTTCTTCAGCAGCTTCAGGCACTGGGGCCTTGTTCTTTTCAGTTGCAGGTATGCTTCTTGTGTTCCTCTTTGGCTTTGGCTTTGGAGCTGGCTTGGCCTTGGAAGTAGCTGCCCCTGTTCTTATGGCATCACCCATCAGCTTGGGTGCCTTAGGTGCTGGTGCAGCTACCTCTTCTTCTTCCTCCTCATCTTCCATGATGGAAGCCTTGCCAAGCACTCTGGCTACAGTTTTCTTCACCCTTTCCTTCCTTTTCTTTCCTTCAGCAGCAACTGGCTCAATGGGAGTGGGCTTCTCAGTTAAAGCTCTGGCCTTTGACATAGGCTGCCTGCCTGCTGGCCTTTTGATTTTCAATCCTGGCTTTGTGCCTTGAGCTGAGCCATGTTCCTTCTTGAGCACAACTCTCTTTGATGTGGCTTTCTCTTCCTCTGCCACATAATCTTCATCCTCTGATTCTGAGGTTCTCTTCTTCCTTTGTCTTGTGGCAGCTTTTGGCAGATTGCTAGGGGTGCTCCTGCTGCCTTCATCTGAAGAACTTGAGGGACTAGTGCCCTCACTCATCTGCACTGGCTGTTCTAACATGTTCTGGCTATCACTTTGGTCTGACATGATGAACAAGCTGACTGCTGACCCTGTGAATAGTTTATAGATGAGGTAGAGTGGATGAGCATCACAAAATGCAGAGATTTTTGCAAAAGAATAATTCAAAAACTTAGTTTTAGTTTCCCATTGAAAGCATCTCGGATCTACCGATTTTTAAACTCGGTGATACCGAAGCAGTTTTGGAACCTAAACTAGTGAACTCGGTCAGACCGAGTCACAGTTCGGTGGCACCGAGACTGCTAGGGTTTCACAAAGTTCCAAAATCGGTCACACCGATAAGTAATTCTCGGTCAGACCGAGTCTCACTTGTGCAATGGCATGAGCCAAATCGGTGGGACCGAGTTTTTCAACTCGGTGGGTCCGAGATGGTTTCGGCGGAAACCTAACCCTAAAATTTTCGAATCAAAACTAATCTACGAACGCATTGACTGGATAGGAGTGTTTCAATCGTGGCAAGAATCATTAAGAACACGATGTGCTAGGAATCGGACGGGGAATAGCACTATGATCGAGTCCATACCCTAGCTCGGCGGAGACTCGCTACGGCGGCAACGGCGGGGTTGAATTTCCGTTGACGGCGACGGAGACCAGCGACTGGAGGCGGCTGGCGGCGAGGAGACGATCCGGAGACCAAGTTGGCAGAGCAGGCTATCGCGCGGGCGAAGGGGTTCGGAGAAATTTCCAAATTTTTGCCCGTGACTGTATATAGCCCGACCCTGTCGGTGTGACT
This sequence comes from Triticum urartu, assembly GCF_003073215.2. NCBI lineage: Eukaryota > Viridiplantae > Streptophyta > Magnoliopsida > Poales > Poaceae > Triticum > Triticum urartu. The sequence continues at coordinate 448,514,367 of NC_053025.1, read as the reverse complement.
GAGTGGAACAACTCGGTGGCACCGAGATGCAAAACTGTATACAGTTGTTGCAACTCGGTGTGACCGAATGGTTCAAATCGGTTGCACCGAGATCGAAAACCTAGATCAACTTAATGATCTCGGTAGGACCGAAAGTAGGGTATCGGTCAGACTGAGAATCATAAAGAGGTTTTGGAAGTTTAAGTCTATGACGAATCGGGGACTCCGAGCGCTCCTCACATAGAGTGGTTCGAATCTGACTTGATCAAATTTTGTGATGTAGCATGAATAGAGTTTGAGACGAGAAAAGCATAGATAGCTAGAGGAGGTTCTTAGGCATTCTTGTCCATCCACTTGGCAAAAGGAAATAAAACCAAACAATCAAAACAACAAGTGGATGTCCTCGAATAAGTAAAATATGCAACCAGCATGCTCACACAATAAGATGGCAAATGAAATATGTGACAAGGCATGCACAACCAATTCTAGCATCTATGAAGCAATTTGCGATGACAAGATCATATATATATGAGTATATTGACTTAGGAGTCAAGTGAGAACACTTGATCATAGGTCATACTCATCGTTTAAGCTCAAGTGGGGTTACCACTTTTACATAAAGCATTGTTGTGTTCACATCTTTAGAGTTGCTTTAGCTCAAGTCTTAGAGTAAAGCTCCCCCTAGATGTGATATCCCCCCTTAGAGGGATGAACTAACCTTGGGTTTTGTCGATGATGACTTCATGTAGATGTTGAAGATGTGGATGCTCAATGTTGATGTAGATCACTTGGAGCTATCCATTTGAGTGAATTGCACTTTCAATACCTACATGGGTTAGTCCCACAAGGAACAAACAAGGATATCCATAGACATAGAGTGATGCACACACAAGATGATGTGCATGAAAAGTTTTAGGTTACCTTGTCCCTTGTCTTACCAACAAGAGGGTTTGTGACTCCTTGAACTAGTGCAATATGTGGAAGTTGATTGCACTTGTTCTTGCCAAAATGATAAGAGTGAAGTATGTTGGCGGAGTCACCCTCAAGAACTCTCTAGTTCTTCTTCTTTTGGATCCACACCATCTTGATGGGAATCCTTGGAGTTTTAGTCGTACTTGATGAAGTGGAACTTGAAGTAGTCTTGGGAATCCACTTGAATAAGGTCTTAGGAGCTTCTTCAAATGCATCAATTTCCTCTTGAAGCTTGTCCTTGCCTTTTTGCTTGTAGTCTTGTGGTGGAAGATCATCTTGAGCTTGTGTCCCCTTGAAAGAAGTATCATACTTCTCTTGTTGAGGAACAAACTTTGTCTTGGGGTATTGATCTTCTTCCCACTCAACTCCATTGGCATTGAACTTTCATTCAAAACCAACACCTTGATTCTTCCGGTGCATTCCTTGCTTGCGCACAATTTCCTCGAATTGCTTACTCCCGGCAAGGCTTTTGTACACTCCTTTCTCTATAATTCCCTTCAATAAGCTATTTTCTTGCTCAAGTGTAACTTGGCTAAGAGAATCATTAGTGGAATCAAGAGAACTACTAGAAGCAACAATATTGGATTTAGCATGATCATTGTTACTGCTAGAGGAAGAATCTTTCTTGTTCTTGTTACTAGACTTGACTTGAGGCATGTAAGTGGATAAGAGTAAACGCTTGGCAATGTAAGAAGAACTTTTCTTGCGGAGATCATCATTGATTGCTTTTAAGAACTCATGCTCTTGCTCAAGATTGAGCTTTTCAAAGCGTAATTTCTCATGAGCTCTTAAAAGTTCTTGATGATCTTCGAAGATAGTTTCATGAGCTAACTTAAGAGTGTTTAGTTCTTTAGTTAGAGCCTCAATCTTCTCCTTTTCATTGTCATTCGTTTTATCTTGATTAGGATGATTAATTGACGTTTCATCATATTATTCATCACTAGAGTTGTCAACAAGCAAATCATCACCTAACAAGTCATCTTCATCACTATTGAAATCAACATACTCGGGGTGTGTTACCTTAGGAACTTTGGCCATGAAGCATCTTCCAATTCCTTCATTTGGTGAGTCAAATATGTCGTAGGAGTTGGTTGACACAAGTGCTAGACCGGAAACACCTTCATCTTGAGTATCTTCGGAGTCGGAGTGATAACTTCTCTCGGAGTGGCTGTCGGAGTCGGAGCCGGATACCCATTCACCAACATGAGCTTGATGTCTTCGTTTTGTGTAGCTCCTTGATGATTTTTCCTTCCTTTCCGAATCCTTGCTTCTCCGTGAGTATCTTCGTTCATAACAATCATCTCTACTCCTTCTCTCTCTCGGTGGTGATTCTTTGCTTCTTCTTTTTGGAGAATCTTCTCTTCTCTTGTAGGGAGCCGTACACTCATTGGAATAGTGTCCGGGTCTTCCACAACTGTAGCAGTTTCGCTCTCGACTAGAAGATCTTTTGTCATTGTAGGAACTTGACTTGAAGCTTCTATCTTTGCTTCTACTCTTGTAGAACTTGTTGAAGTTCTTCACCATTAAGCTCAATTCTTCATTGAAGTTTTGTTTCTCACTTGATGATGTAGGGGCTTCACATGAGGCTTTGTAGGCACCACTTGATTTGTTGTGAAGTTCCTCTTTATCCTTAAGTGACATCTCATGAGCAACAATTATTCCAATCACCTCCGTTGGCTTGAGATCTTTGTAATTGGGCATCATTTGGATCAATGTGCACACGGTATCATATTTTCCATCCAAGGCTCTTAGAATCTTCTTGATGATGAATCTATCGGTCATCTCTTCACTTCCTAAGCCGGCAATCTCATTTGTGATGAGAGCAAGCCTAGAGTATATTTCAGCGACACCTTCACCATCCTTCATTTTGAACTTGTCAAGTTGACTTTGAAGCACATCCAACTTGGATTCCTTGACGGAGTCGGTACCTTCGTGCATATCAATCAAAGTGTCCCAAATTTCCTTCGCATTCTCAAGACGGCTGATTTTGTTGAATTCTTCGGGGCACAATCCGTTGAAGAGAATATCACAAGCTTGAGCATTGTATTGCAACATCTTCAACTCATCCGCGGTAGCTTCACGGTTTGGTTCTTTCCCATCAAAGAAGTCACCTTGCAAACCAACACACACAATAGCCCAAACGGCGGGGTTATGTCCAAGAATATGCATTTTCATTTTATGCTTCCAACTAGCAAAATTAGTACCATCAAAGTAAGGACCTCTACGGTGATAATTTC